>NC_073348.2:41147500-41265000 GCF_027580225.2 Misgurnus anguillicaudatus | reverse complement strand
GGCTTTTTATTAATACTTATAAAGCAGATATTAATGCACTATAACAACTACTTTATTAACTATTAATAAGCAGTAATTAGGAGTAAATGAGGCAAAAGTAGTTAGTAGTGAGAATTAGACCTTAATAAGTGTGACCAGAATAACTGATTACTTTTATATGATTTTATTGAAGCGTTTCAGGCCTATCTTTCTATCATTTACTAAATAGGTTTTAGAAAGTAATTAGTAATTTCATTTGTACATTACATGATTGAAGATGTTACTAGTAACTAGCATACTAGCATTTTAAATAACTTCAAGTCAACACTGATCATTCACACACAGTAGAGACTCAGTCACTGGACAGTAAAGTAGATCTCTGTACCTAAAGAGTGCAATATATTAGTATTACTGCTATATTAGCACCTAAATGATATTTATTAGGAGCCTTTTAAAGGGAACAGAACCAGAATAACAGCAATGAAGAGAAAAATGCAACTCAGACCACAAACTTTACTGTTACAGGAAAAATATTCATCAGTCCAAAAGCATTGAGTTGTGTTTACTGTCTGAGTCAGTTTCACTGATCCAACACAAACCAGTGCTATAATCCAACATCTGAAACAGACAAATAATCTCAACTAAACTGTCTTGAATTCAAACACCGACCGTATGAGTGATAAAAACAATCACGAGAGTCCATCTCTAATGCTGTCACATCACAAACTCTGAGAAAGACTCACAGCTGCACAGACAGCAAAACTAAAATTACTTTTTACTGCCTATAACTCAAGATTTACAACATTTGCAGTCTGCACAATAACAACGACACTGGACACACAGACACACACACAAATGCGCTGCTTGCAGGCGAAGAATCAGTATACAAGAACCGAAAAATAGAACAATGAGATGAATTGTGAGTAAATATTGTGTATTTGTGATCGTGCCTGTGATTATGAGACTGGATTACACAGACAGAGTGAAATATTTAAAAATCGTCAAGATGAACATCACTCTTCTTTGCACCTGATCACCCGTCAGGATTTATTCAGTTAGATCTGCATTATCCCACTCGCCAACATTAGTAAATCTATCAAATATAAAATACAATGTGTTCACAAGTTTATGATTAAAAAACATTATGAATAAATATTAATGCTGCAATATTGTTCATGTTGCATTTTACTTTTGTATATTTCTAAGGTTGGTAAATTTTATATACTGTTGGCTAGTTTAATCTGCATCAATGTGTCATATTTTCTAAAATACAATAAATTCATGACGTCAAAGTCCACGGTCTTACAAGGATCCAGACCCTGAATTGGGATGCATCAGATTTCATCGTTCTGAAAGGTGTAGTGTCCCCCAATTGGCCAGCTATTCAGTGTGTTGTGATTGGCCAAATACCTCTAGCAAGTGACGGAAATGTGAAGCTCCTTAACATATTTTAAGATCGATTTATAACTTTGCATATTATTACACATTAATGGAAATGTAAAATCATGAATCAGATAATTGGTGATCTTTAGTAAAAGTTGTTTTTGGATTATGAAGTAATTGTTCAGTTCTGGAACTTTCAGGATGTTTTTATAATACAGTGACTTCTAATATACCAAAAGATCAAGAAACTTAAACTGAATGCAGCCAAATACTGATGACAGAAAATCAAGGTCTGAACAGAAGACATGATTCATATCATAAGAAATAATCAAGAGGAAATACATCAAATATTTTCTGATCTCTGTTTCAGATTATTCCCAGAAGCCAAAAGATCAGACAGACAAACGCTCTGATAAACAAATGCTCATCTATAAACTCATAAATCACACACATACTGAAGAAGATCAACTAAACTAAACTAAACTTCAACCAGAGAAGAGATTATGATGCTAAATCAACAAATAGATTAAGTGATGTACCAATAAAACTGACCTAAATTCAATCAGAAATGTGCTGCTTACATTATTCAAAGAAACGTCATCACTCGTTCAGTCATAGACTCAGTTTACTGACTCAAACCCATGACTCGGACTAAGTTAATCACCCACGATAAAGACTAACTAATCTACATAACACACCGTTATAATATTAGCTGTATTTATATTGTGACTTTATAAAGCAATATTAATATTGTTTAGTTGATAAAACGATAACAAGCAACAGTCCTGTCAGTGTGACTCTCTATGAAGGAGTTTGTCGGAAAACATGACTCTATATTACTGAACTCAGATCAGTGCACTCTCGTTTTGAGCTCAATGATGTTTCATCTGTGCATCATACATTGTTGCAGGTTAAATCATTGCAATGAAACTCTGTGAGATCGTCTTTTATCGTCTTAAGACTTCAATAAAACCGACACGTGCTGAAGTCTATCACACATTTACATCAAAAATAAATAAAGTATTAAGATTTATGAACTCACCATATGGGTATTGATATGAATAGTTCAGCATGTCTTCGGTTAGTTAGTTTCGGTGATGGTTGTGATGGTAGTTAGTGCGCGTGTGAAAACAGCCGCGTCTGCGCAGATGAAGACACACGAGGCTCCTCGTCAGCTGCTGATAGTCAACATGAGAAACACTGAGACTCTGATGCACTAAAATTATGTCTAGTTAGGCAACTTACTAGGGTTTGACACACAGTGCTTGTACATTATTTACTAACACATCAGTATATGCTTGTCCATCAGAAGTGTATAAAGATAGAAACTGTAAATAGAGAATTACTTACCTTTTATAATCCAGATCCGAACACCGGAGAAAAACATCATCATGAATATGAGGAACTGCGTGACGAGAGAGAGAGAGAGAGTTAGTGCAGGTTGTGAATTAAAACACAACGTTGTTTCTTCATTGGTATTAATTCAGAGATCTGTCATGAGGCTTTCTTTAGGTGTTTGAGGGATCAGATGCCTTTAAAGAGAGAGTTCACCCAAAAATGAGTCTTAAATAAGCCCCATTCACTTACATACTATTTCTTTCCTACTATAGAAGTGATATGGGGCTCAGGAATGGTTTGGTTATCAACATTCCTCAAAATATTTGTTACATGTTTATCAGAATAAAGATATTTGAAGGTGAGCACATTTTTATTTTTGGGTGAACTCTCACTTTAAGGAAAAACATTGACTAGATAGAAATCTAATGTATTATCTACATGATTTGACAGTAATTATTCTGTAAAGATATAGTGAAGTTAAGGTAAAGTTCATCTGAATGTGTTTGATAGTTAAACAATATTAATGTTAAGGGTGTAACTCTCCGAGCTGTTTTCAATGAAAGCAGAGTTATTTTAGCTCCAGACGTGTTTACATTTCTGTGGTCGAGTCTCTAACTTTCCTCTTCTGCCTCTCTCTCATTTCAGAGCGTAAAGCCAGAGTCCCAAAACACACCAGACATTCCTTAAGACTGCCAAAAACACTGAGACACAGAAAAAAGAAAATATATAGAAGAGAGAGAGAGAGAGAGACTATATGACTCTATATTGATTACCTCATTAATTATAAATGTTTTGTCTTTCTAAGCAGAATATTTTTATTAGATTATATTTTATGCAAATGATTTCAGCAGTAGTTTTAATCCAGTGAATTATTTACATCAGATAAGCAAATCAAATCAGCAAACCCTACAGAGCATCTAATCTGATGTAACATCAGCATAATAAATAACATTATTATAATATTAATGTCTATATCTACCCATCTGTCTATATTAACTGTGTGATATATTAGATTAACTAGCATTAAAGACTGATCAGTTTACTAGTTTTATAGACAAGTTGCTGACTTGAGATCTGTGTCTGTGTCATGGAATAATCTGAGTGCAGGAACAACATGCGTGTGTGTGCGAGTGCGCGTGCGTGTGTGCGTGCGTGCGTGCGTGTGTAGAGTCAGACAGGCAGACTGAAGTGAAGTCTGTAAGTGATTGAGTTGCTGATGTTTGTGTGAAGTTTCACATTTCACAGCCTAATTACAGATGAAAAACAGTGACTTTATATTTGACGTGTCTTTAATAAGTTTGGGTGTGGAGAGGAGATAAAACCTCATAGTACAGTCAGTGTGACTTTGACATACATTAGTGTTCATTCTAAATAAACATTTCTTTCATTTAAATGAGTTATTTTACTTTTGAATGTAAATAAAACAGCATTTAATGTCGCGTTGGCTTCATCAAAATTAGAATTATTATAACAGAAAAGTGATATTGTGGTAAATTGATGAAATCTCCAGCAGATGGCGCAACAGACAAACAGTTTGAACAAGTGCGCGTTCTCATTAGACATTATGTAACGACGGGGAAGGAGTTATGGGTCCTGAATTGACGCGTGCATTAGGCTTGCTAAAAACAAAAAAAATGTATTGTCCATATCTTAGGATGAAGTTGAATATGCCAGTCCATTTATTATCATGGCACATAAATCAAATAAAGACAAATAAAATACTTTACAAAACTTCAACCTTCATAACAAATAAACAAAATACGAACGTAACATTAGCACAACCGATTCACACGGTCAAAAAAGTTTGTTTGACCGTCAATTCCTTGCCACCTGTGGCTCATTAACACAAACTTAAATACATCACCAAGGCTAATGGCGCCATCTAGTGTCAAACAAAGAAACTCAATATATAATGGCTCCAACATTCCGGCCCCTAATTGTTAATGACATAAGGAATAAACAATTTTAAATCATATAATAATATAAGGAGCCATTAAATAGATTATCATCATCAAGAATAAACAATTGCCTTCTTTAACAATAAAGGTACATCATATCCCATTTACCTTTCACATTTCCAATAAAAGACAAAGTTTTGTTATAGGTCTTATTATTGTGTTTGTTTTGGTTTGAATTCGTGCAGATCTAACTAAAACCTTTTTATCTGGGTAAGTTTCTACCACTCTACCAAATAACCAGGAGTTGCGTGGTTTGCGTGGGGCTGAAGGATCTGCAATAAGAACAATATCATCTGGCATAAAATTACGTCTTTCCTTTGTCCATTTTTGACGTTCTTGTAGCAAAGGTAAGTACTCTTTGATCCATCTTTTCCAAAACAGATCTGAGAGGTATTGTATTTGTTTCCACCTTCTTCTTACATATTGATCTGATTTGTCAAAAAGACCTGGAGGATAGATGGGTTCTCTCTTCATTGTAAGAAGATGATTGGGGGTTAGCGCTTCCAAATCATTTGGATCTTCAGATATTTTGGTGATAGGTCGATCATTGAGAATTGCCTCAGCTTCACACAGGACAGTATGTAATTCTTCATCATTCAGTGTCTGCTGATTTAAAACAGAGGATAATACCTTTCTTATCATTCGGATGATACGTTCCCATGCACCACCATGATGAGAGGCTGCAGGTGGATTAAAACTCCATTTAATTCCTTTGTGTGCTAGAGCCTTGGTGATTTTACTTTGATTCAACTCTTTAAGAGATTTTCTCAGTTCCTTTTCGGCACTTGTGAAATTTGTTCCATTATCGGATATCATGTGACATACTTGCCCTCTTCTGCATATGAATCGTCGCAATGCATTTATGCAAGAATCAGTGTCCAATGAGTATGCCACCTCCAAGTGAACTGCCCTGCTGGCCATGCAGGTAAAAATTACGCCATAGCGTTTCACACAACTGCGACCTCTTTTTACCTCAATTGGACCAAAATAGTCCAACCCAACATTAGTAAATGGAGGAAGATCTGCAGTTATTCGGTCTACAGGCAAGTCAGCCATTTTTTGCTCACCCAATTTACCACTGTGCCTTTTGCAGAAGGTACACTTTGAAATAACCTTTCTGGCTAATGCATTGGCGTGGGTAATCCAATAATTTTCTCTTAAAATGGAGAGCATATGATTTCTTCCACAATGACCATTTTGTACATGAATGTGCCTGAGGATTAGAGTAGAAATATGCTGATCTTTGGCTAAAATAACCGGGTGTTTCCTTTCTTTGGGCATAGCAGCTCTGCACAATCTCCCACCAACTCTCAGTATCCCATCTTCTAAAATAGGGCTCAACTTACGTATAGCACTCTCTTTTCTTATTTCAGATCTTTCTGATTTTAGTAGTGAAATTTCAGTGCTAAATTTTTCCCATTGACAGAACTGGATTACAGCTTTTTCTGCTTCTAAAAGGTCATCTGAAGACAAGCATGGACCTCCAAATGAAGCTTTGGTTTGTTGCAATCTCTGTTTCAACACATTGTCATCTTTCAAAGTCATTGTCAATTGTTTTCTTTGGCGACTTACTTCAAGTAGGACCTTCCTTACTCTCAGTATCCATGCAACTGCGGTTTTAAGTCTTTTCCAATCTGAAAAGTAATTGATTAGCCTATGGGTTGCATTCTCGATGACCTCAATATTTACAGCATTTGCTGAGAGCTCCTTCTTCAGCTCTGGATCATTGTCAACAACGTTTAAGTCAATGTTGTCTTTTGACCACGTTGAAACTGGCTCTTTCAGAAATTCTGGTCCATTTAACCATTCTTTGCTGGTAACCAATTGTTGAACAGTCAATCCTCTGGATGCAACGTCTGCAGGGTTTTGTGAAGTATGAATATACTTCCATTGTGTTACATCTGAAGCTTCTCTGATTGCAGAAATCCTGTTTGCAACAAAGGTACGGAATCTCTTGTTTTCATTTTTTATATACTTTAGGACAGATGTGCTGTCAGTCCAAAAACAAGAGTTTTCCAGTTGAAGCTGAAGTTGTTTTCTGAGCATTTTATCAATATGAACAGCTAGGACTGCAGCAGTCAACTCCAAGCGAGGAATAGTGACTGATTTTAGGGGTGCCACCCTAGATTTGCCAAGCAGAAAGGAGACATGCACATCATTGTTACTATTCTGTAGTCTTAAATAGGTTACAGATCCATATCCACTTCCACTGGCATCTGAAAAATGGTGTAGTTGGGCACTAGCCAGTTCTCCAAAATTAGATGGTTTCAGACATCTGTCAACTTCGAAAGTGTTCAACTGATCCAAGTCAGTAATCCATTTAGTCCATCTTTGCTCAAGAACTTTAGGAATCTCATCATCCCAGTTATGGTTTGTTCTGCATAACTCCTGTAGGATAAGTTTGACTGGAAGTGTCAATGGTGCAAGATATCCTAAAGGATCATACACTGAACTTACTACAGACAAAATGCCACGTCTGGTTGGAGTTTTTTCTTTGCAAACAGTTTTAAAATTAAAGGTGTCAGTTTGCACACACCATTGAAGTCCTAAGGCTCTTTCTACTGGTAGCTGGTCTCGATCCAGATTGAGCTCATGAAGATTTTTGGATCTGTCTTGTTCAGTAATAGATAGTAAGACCTCTCTGCTGTTACTCATCCACTGCGTTAGATGGAAACCACCTTTGTGACAAAGAGCAGTCAGGTCTTTAATCATTTGAATTGCTGCTTGTTCTGTAGGTACGCTTTTGAGGCAATCATCCATGTAAAAGTTCTTGTAAACAGTGTCACTTACTTCCTCACTAAAGCAGTGTTGATTGTCCTTTGCAGTTCTTCTTAAAGCGAAACATGCACAACTGGGAGAGGAAACTGCTCCAAATAAATGAACAGTCATTCTGAAGACAACAACATCCTGCGTAACATCTCCATCTGGCCACCATAGGAAGCGTAGAAAATCCCTGTCTTCCTCTGCCACTGTGACCTGATAAAACATTGCTTTGATATCAGTCATGAAAGCAATAGGTTCCTGTCTGAACCTCAAAAGGACTCCTATTAATGAGTTGGTTAGATTAGGACCTTGTAGAAGTTGACTGTTCAAAGATGCTCCACTGTACTCTGCTCCACAGTCAAAAACTACACGTAATTTACCTTTTCGAGGGTGGTAGACACCATGATGTGGGATATACCACACTTTACCATCATCTCGATCCAACTGATGCTCTGGCACTTTCTCAGCGTAACCTTGGCTCATCATATCATTCATAAAATCAGTATATTCCTGCTGAAATTTCATGTTTCTTTCAAGTTTTCTCTTCGTTCCAAGCAGACGTTGTTTGGCAACGTTAAGATTGTTTGGCATAGCAAGATCTTTCTCTTTGAAAGGCAACTTCAAACTATAATGTCCACTTTTAAAGCTCACAGATTTCTCCATAATTTCCATAAACCTTTTATCCTGCTGGGACATTTCTTCTTTGTCATCTGACACCTTTTCACTGAAATCATGCTGGTATTGCTTTTCCAATAGCAATTCCAATGTTTCAACAGACACCCTATTTACTCTAGCAGTATGTTGTTCATTTTGAGAGCTGCCTAGCGAACCGTTTACAACCCACCCCAGTAGGGTACGTACGGCATAAGGACCATCTCCCTGGCTATTCACTACTTGCCATGGTTCAAGTAATTTAGAGGCGTTGGTACCTATCAACAACTCTACTTCAGCTTGAATATGCGGAATGTAAATACCATCAAGATATGGCCATTTAGTTAGGTCTTTTTGTTCAACAATGTTTGCTGGGCTTACTGGCATTTGTTTCTGTGTGTAAACTTCTGGTAACCCATAAAAAACTTTACCATTGAGACTTGAAATCTCCAAGTTGTTTACCACATAGCTTGAAACTGTCGTTTTGGGACTCATTGTAAGTAAACTAATTTTGGTCTTTCTTCCATTTAGATGCAGCTTTCTCATCAGATTTTCTGAACAGAAAGTAGAAGTGCTTCCTGTGTCCAGAAATGCATAAGTCTGAATGACTTTGTTACCTACTGCAGACTTTACTTGGACTGGAAGGATAGGCAAAATATCATTGTTACTCCCGGCCCCTGTATGACCACATGTCTGTGCAGAAACAAGCACGTTATTAATTGAAGGTTCTGCATTCTGTTCATCATTCGTGCTGACAGCTTTATCAACTTTGAGCTCTTTAGAAAAAATGTGAAGAACACTGGGATGTTTCTGGTTGCATACTTTGCAAGTTAGGCGCCTTTTACAGTCTTTGCTTCTGTGTCCAACGAGTAAGCAACCAAAGCAAACAGCCTTTTCCTTTATAAAGCTTACCTTTTCCTTATGTTTCTTCTTGCCAAACCCTGTACATTGCTCCAAAGAATGCCCTTGTGAACAAAACAAACAACTAGATAAGTTGCTTTTAGATTGACTGCTTGAATGCTCATCATTTGTACTTTTGGTTTTACCTACAATGGGTTTGTCAACATGGATAACATTGGTAGCAAAACTGTCTCCTTTAAACTTTGGTTTTGACTGGGATTGTGGCTTAAATTTATAGATGTCCTTTGGTTTACCAGTGGGTTTTGTTTCTAGATTTTGAATTGACCCAAATATTGGATCTGAAATGACTTTAACTTGGTATTCAATAAATGTGACAACATCATTAAATCTTGCTCTTCGTTTCTGTCTTTCCATGATGTCACATGCAGTAGTTCTCCATTTTTCTCTGAATTTAAATGGAAGTTTTAGAATCACTGTTCTCATGTTTGTTGGCATGTCCAACTCTTGCATGTATTGTAGGTCTGCCATTGCATTGCAACATCCACGTAAAAAGAGAGCATACTCCTGAAGAGCTGTGATATCCTCATACTTAATCATGGGCCATCCAAGCACCTTTTCCATATATGCAGCAGAAACAAGATAGTCTTCTCCAAACTGCTGTTTAAGCATGGCTTTAGCTGTATCATAACCCCTTTCAGGTGCCATATTCATACAACTTCGTACAATTTCTCTTGGGCGCCCTCTTGTGTATCTTTCAAGGAAATACAAACAGTCACCTTTGCTTGTTTTCTCCTCGACACAATATTTAAAAGCTTTTGTGAACAAACTGAATTGTAAAGGATCCCCTTCAAACACTGGAATCTCACGTGGTGGCAAATGTTGAGACTTTTGTTGCAGTAAAAGTAACTCTGTCATTTCCTGTTGCTTTTGAAGTATCTTCAGTGTATCTTTAGGATTTACTGAAGCAGTTATTCTGGGCTTTAATGCATGTTGCTGTACAGGTTGAGATAATTCAAGTTGTGAAGTAGCATTTATGTAACTTTGCAAAGAAGTCCCCCTTTGTATTTCAATGTGTGGATAGAGAGATGCAGTTGTGGTTTTTGCATGTTTTCGGATATAGGATTCCATCCCGTCCGCTGCAGTGCTACCTTCCTTTTGCTGCTCAAAAGTCCTGATCACCGATAGCTTTGCATTGGAGGCTGCAATTTTTGCTTCAATGTTCATTTGTTCCTTACGTTTTTGTAGCATTTCCATTTGTTGCTCAATTTCATGCTTAGCTTTTAAAGCCTCTGCCTCAGCGACAAGAGCTGCATTTTCCGCTTCAATTTCAATGCGTGCAAGTTCCACAGAGCTTTTAGATTTACTGGAGCGTGAACTGTGGCAGCTACCACTGCTGATCTGTGTTTGTATATTTGAAGCACTATCATTGGGTTCAATTTCACTGGGAGCACGTCCACATTCCTCATGTGGCATATCCAACCATTCATTTACCACATCATTAAACTGTTCAGCCCATAACATCTTGGCTTTGAACCATGTTTCGTGCTTATCCTTCTCATCATCAGGCAATAAAGCAATTATAGACTCATGTGCTTCTCTTGCTTCCTCACATTGTAATATAAACCTTTCAAGCATCTTCTTGACCACATCTTTAAATTCATTATTTCCAAAACACTCTTGAATTGACTTTTTTAACTTAGAGGCTGTGTTAAACTTTGATTTTCTTAATTTCTGCAAAGTATAGAGTTTTGCCATTAACCCTTTTTCAGTAAGTTTAACATCTCTCTTTCGAACAACATTTTCAACATTTTCAGCCTCTGCTTTCTGTGTTTGAGACTCAAGCTCATTTTTATCTGCCATTTTGAAATATTTAAATACTCACAGCATATTTTAAACCCATAAGCATTACCTTACAACACTTTGTAAACATGGGTAAGCTAAACAAGCATTTAAAGAAAACACAAGCAAATAAGTACTCATTTTTTTTTCAAAACCCCTTTTACCACCAATGCGCATTGGATTTGTGTTTGTTCGTTTCGTGTGTACACACAGTTTATGGCCATTCAAGTTCAAGAGAAAGCGCTTTCATACCTCAGTACCAGGCTGAAGACTCAAGTGTTCGTGTACGCTGTGTCCTTTTACAACTTCATAGTCCTTTGAAATCCGTGAACAAAGAGAGCAATAATCCACAGAAAATCCGATAAAACGAAACAGTCCCGAATGAACATCATCCGACTCCAGATCAGCTGCTGACTTTTACTGTAGTCTCCCAAACGATCGGATTCAAATGCCAAAGTTAATAAAACTGATATTCAGGCTCCTTTGGTCAAACTTTTTTGACTAAACATGTAACGACGGGGAAGGAGTTATGGGTCCTGAATTGACGCGTGCATTAGGCTTGCTAAAAACAAAAAAAATGTATTGTCCATATCTTAGGATGAAGTTGAATATGCCAGTCCATTTATTATCATGGCACATAAATCAAATAAAGACAAATAAAATACTTTACAAAACTTCAACCTTCATAACAAATAAACAAAATACGAACGTAACATTAGCACAACCGATTCACACGGTCAAAAAAGTTTGTTTGACCGTCAATTCCTTGCCACCTGTGGCTCATTAACACAAACTTAAATACATCACCAAGGCTAATGGCGCCATCTAGTGTCAAACAAAGAAACTCAATATATAATGGCTCCAACACATTACATTAGTCATTATGAGTGTTTTACTTTGTTTTGTAATTATTGTTCTTCATATGAAGACTGAATCTTATTTATGTTGTTTTGAATTTACTTTATATAAATATGATTATGGTTTAAAAATGTATGTGAATTTATATGTGAATGTTTACAGTCTTTTTCGATTGCTAAACTACAGTGGGCACAACTGGAGTCACATGTGCAAAACTCTAACTACAGTCTGCATAGCAGCAGTTCATGTGGACCAAACTCTAGTTCATTTTTCATTGCTTGAACACAGTTTTCAAAACTTTACACACTTATCCCATGACTTTAACCACAACCTGCACAACACTGTGGATTTACAGCACTTTGTTCAAATAACACACTGCTGTCAAAACTGTGAACCACACATTCAAAACACAATTGATTTCAGCCTTGTGCCTTTCAAACACTGCTGATTGCAATTTCATATAAATATAAATTCCAATTTCATATATATATATATATATATATATATATATATATATATATATATATATATATATATAATATTACTTTTTATATAAATATGATAGGTAGAGCTCAGAAAGACACATTTTGGAAATGGAACAAGGAAGACGGGTTTGTGGAGGGAGAAGGGTGGCATGTAGTGGCCTGATGAGAGAGGCAGGATTAGCCCCTCATTTATTTGTTTGAATTACAGTATGTACTTTTAGTTTCTACCTTTTTTTCTCATTACTGTAATTCCATAAATTACTACAAACTATTGAAGGAAACTGCAAATTTTCATTTACCTTAAAGAATTGTTCTGTTCTAAAAATGTCAATAAATCATGTGATAAATCAATCAATAAATAAATAATTATTTGAAGAAAACATTACTTTGTATGAAGTCACTGAAATTGTTCAATCTGTAAATATAAAAAGTTAGTATTTTGTGTATTGGTGTTTGATGTTAGTGTTTTTGTTGTGAGTGACAGTGTGTGTTATCTCAGTGAGGGTTGTGTTTAGTGTTTGGCTGCACTGAGCTGTTTTGAGTCATGTGTTAAGAGTTGTGTTGCTTGAAGTGAGTTTTGCAGGTGATATGTACAGTTTAGCTCACGTGACTTTTGGTATTGCAGACTGTAGTTAGAGTTTTGCACATGTAGCTCCAGTTGTGCCCACTGTTGTTTAGCAATCGAAAAAACTGTAATTCATAGAGCTGCTGTGTCTTCAGTTTGGCCGTTTGTGATTGATGAAGATGATCTTGAGCTTTAACAGGTGAATAATGTAGAGTTCATAACCTGTTAACACTTCATCATTCATCAACATAACAACTCTAACTCAGACAGACCGAGAAACAAAATCACACAAGACTTTTCTCAACTATCACTAAACATTTATGAGATTAAAATCAAAACTTTTGCTGGATTCTTGCTTCTCTTAGTTAAGAAAACTCATGTGTGTCTTCTCTAGAGTTTCAGAAGAGACTTTTTCTCAAAAGATTTGATATTTTCTGCTTTCCTCTTCCTGTACTTACAGCACTATCGTGGGTTTGATTCATCTGGGATTTTAATTCTACAGTAATTGGGTTAGCAGAAGCTGACCTGTATTTAAAAATGTTTTACATAATACTGCAAAACTCCAGCAGCACTTTAGATATCAGGCTGTATATGAAACTCAATGCAAAGAACCCAGACGAAGTGATCTTATGTCAGATAAATGTTTGTCCTAAAAAATAAATCAAATGTTTATTTTGCTTTCTTGTCTTGATGCACATTTTATATATTCCTACCAAACACACATTTAGGCTGCATACATGAAACATAATGAGAAACAGTGATGACAGCATAATAAAAAGTAAAATAAAAATAAAATTTCAACCTTTTAAAGGGTTGTGTATATATATATGTATATATATGTGTGTGTGTGTGTGTGTGTGTGTGTGTGTGTGTGTGTGTGTGTGTGTGTCCCACATGTTACTGTCACGGACAGAAGACGAAGGCCACACGTTGCTAAGCAACAGTCATCATGATGAAAAGCAACACACAGTGTGTAAAGTTGATCTTTAAATATCTATGATATGCAACTGTATGACAATAAAACATATATAATGCAAGCTCATAAGAAAGCTGTGTCAGACACAGAGATAGTGTGACAGTGTGAACATTTATAATTAGAGTTCAGAACGGGTCAAATCTGTGGAAAGCAAGAGAGTTTATGCAAGAACTTCTTTATTCATTGCTGATCATTCAGAGAACATTTATGAAATACTTCAACTGATTCAGATATTGACCTCTAAATATTCAATCTGTCCTTCAGTGTTTGAAAGACATATATGATAGTCTGCAGTGTTTATATTGAAGTCTCTGAAATCATCCAAATGTAAATTTAAACTAACATCTATACATTTTCATCACTCACATCAATCAATCACTAAAGCTGTTTTTGATTATTGATCACCAAACATAATTGATGTTTAATCACTTTATTTTCTTCTGTAAGAACCCAAAGTAATGTGAATGAAACCCTTATAGTTTTTTATTAAATATCTCGGCCCACAAGTCTGTTACAGATTCCTGTTACTATGTTATAAATCTCAGTGTAGTCAATTGTTCATACTCTTGAAAAAAAAAACATTTATTCTCAACAATTCAAGTTTGTACATTCTGGTAGATTTTGAAACATTTGATGAAACTGAAACTTTAAAATGAAAATGTCATTGATTTATTAAACGACAAAATATGTTTGCAGTTACATATTAACCAATCATGAGTAAGATCATAGGTATATTTCATAAAAACAAGAGGAACACACAAAAAAACTACCTTGTACTGTTACTTTCGTCTGATCTATGGGTTTAAAAAGAACATCTTATGTTCAAAGTGAAATTATACTGAAGTCGTTTCAGTACAAAATTTGTACAAAATTACACCTGGTATTGATAGAGCACACTTGTGAGTTATTGATCACAATACAAATATATCTCTGTCTAAAACATTAGCTTTTATATCATGTTTTTTCTTGATACTTTCACCACCTCTCTCCCTTAATAACATTGCTGAGAAGCACAACAATTATTGTAAAATTTAACTTCACCAAATTCGCTGTCTTAAAGTTATAACAACTGCTTAAAGCATTTTTCCCATTACTAATACAAAAAATATTTAGAGGGCAGTTTCTGGTCCAAAGTTTAACATGTGGACGTGTGCAGACAGTGATGGGTCAGGCCCATCAGTAAAGTTTCATTTACAGATCAACTCTTATACATTAACCGTGTTAATCTGACAGACGGTTGGAGATTGGTCAATTGACATCATTATTATGGATGTGAGCACACTAAAGAGACAATAGTGAAGAAAACTGCCCTGATCACACTGAATAATGACGGCATGTAGGAGGAAACTGCTGCTAAATGCTGAGATATGAAGGTGTGAAAGCTTCTGTTATATGCCACACATTCAGTGTGAATGGTCATGACACACACACGCAAACACACACACACGCACACACACGCACGCACACACACACACCCCTTTAAATCCATGGCTCAATGTATAATACAAAAAAAACCTATACCCAGCTAACAGATGCGTTCTCTAAAGGTTCTCTTAAAGTTATTAAGAACCGTTCTTGCAGTAACATTACTAGAACATTTCACAAACATTATCTGCAATAAATAAATGTCCTTAAACATTATAATTGCATCATTAGCAGAACCTTCTAAAAACATTTTGAATAACATTCTTATAACCAAATGACAACGTTAATACAACGTCTAAACAACTGGACATTTTTAACATTCTAAGAATGTCAAAAAAGTGAAACCTTATCACTACTGAAAAATCCAGCAAACACCAGCATAAGCTGGTAAGTTGGTTTTAGCTGGTCTGTCAGCTTGCTAAAAGATGTAAACATAACTGGTCCAGAAACACTGTTTCAGTTTTATCTTATTTCATATTTATCGTTATCTTTAAGATGTTTGTTTAACTTTTTGATTCAGTTCTATGTGTTCTATTGGTTGTATTTTATCCCATCGTTTATCTAGTGTTAAAAAACTGAAACACGAAATGCTTCTGGACCAGTGTTTTTTTTTACCAGTGTTCTTTACATCTTTTAATGAGCTGGTATTGCTGGTGTAGCAAGCTGGTCTAGCTGTGTTTTGGTCACTTTTTAAGCTGGTCTAGTTGGACTTAGCTGGTCAGGCTGGCAGACCATCTTACCCAGCAAGTTTGCCAGGCTGGGAGGACCAGCCCAAACCAGCTACTGCCACCTTGAACCAAGCTTATGCTGGTCTTAGCTGGAGTTTTCAGTAGAGAGGAACGTTAAATATCTTAGCTGGGTGTTTATCTATCAATGAGCGTTTATGATTAAGATGATTATGTACCTTTTTTACTGTAATAAATAAAATAGATACCAGTTCAGAATCAGGTCAATTTTACAGACATTGCCGAAGTATCTGACTCGAGACCTGCACGTGTGTCTAGAATCAATTCTGTTTTATTTGTATACAAGAGTACGTTTTTTCAACTTTGTCAACAATGTGCCATATAAAAGAGGTTACTGTTATTATTAACGTGATGAAATATAGAATATTATTTCCTTGTGTCGAGTGTGCGCGCGCAGTACTTGTATGGCTCCTCCCACCGTTGTCATCATTATCAGTGAGCGCGCGCGAGCTGAACGCGCATAAACGCTGAAGATTTTCACGAGACGCGCAAACGCAAATCTGATCACGAAAGATCGCATCTGACGCAAGTCTGATCACTTAAAATCACATAAGATCGCATCTGACGGACTGGGAATATTTGATTAAGTCTCATTTCTCTGGTGGATTTATTAATTCGCTAAGAAATAACAAACAGACTAAACCACACCGGATTCACTTCATCGATTTTTGCGAGGATTCAACAGGTTAGTATTAAGCGCGCACAACAGTTGCTTTTATAATCGGTTTGTATTATTTTGAGTCCGTCTCTGTAACGTGTTTACAGCTGAAATGTAAGTTTATAATGGATACAATATTGTGTTTGACGCTCTAAAACTTTATTTCCACTGAATAAGTGACAGATGCACTCACAATGATACACAACTGCAGAAGAAACACTTTTACTCTTTCTTAAAGCGTTTAGACTTTTAAATACAATAATTATTAAATGATTGCTGTGTTTGATGTGTAGTAATGAAGCATGTATGTGTGTGTGTCAGGTTGCTGTAATATGGAGACTATGTTATGTGGATACAGAAACACACTGAAGGTGAGAGATGAGCTGTTTCACTTTAATTCATGCTATCATTCATTTACCTGTGTGTGTGTGCGTGTGTGTGTGTAAATTCCTTATCAGTGTTGTGTGTGAACATCTGTGCTGTTAGTGTAGATCAGAGTAGTTTTAACACCATATGATGACGGATGCCTGTACTGTAATTTGATTGGACGAGACGATGGCCGCTGTAAAGTTATTGGAGGTCAGCCGTCGCCCCCGCAGCTCATACTGGCACGGAACGGGAAGGCCAAACATGGTGATGTGTTCTCATTGGTGGATGAGCTGAGTGGTGACGTCACACACACAAAGGCGTGTCCCGTGGGTTTCTCCCTGACCGTGCCAGTCTGAACTGCCTCTGTGTGTTAATCTTGCTTTACGTGATTCACTGTGTGAAGTTTATAGGGTGTGTGTGTGTGTGTGTCTGTGTGTGTGTGTGTGTGTGTCTGCCTGCGCGTGCGTGTAAACTCTTTCATCACATTGCTTATGTTGTTCTCCTGAAAGATTTCCTACATCATTAAAATCTCTTGTTTTTCATTGGCTCAGCGTCAGGTAGCGTTTGAAATGTTTGAAGACCCCGGGTCGCTGTTCTCGGGATTTTATCCTCCGGTAGAGGACGAGCCGGCCGCTCAGGAAGTTCCTTCTGGTCTGGACTGTTTCTCACAGGGTAAACGAGGCCATCACATCCCATCATATTCCTCCAAACATCACGTGTAGGGTTGGAAATGGGAATTAACAGGAATATATGTGAATTAATGGGAATAAACTGGGATTTCGAAAAAATTGCACACAACAGACTGCGTACTAGAATGATTTCTGAATGATTTTGATCAAATAAATCCAGACTTGATGAGCACAAGTATCAGGATTATTTGATGAATACAAAATAAAAAAAAAATTTAAACTAAAAACCTTTTATAACAATACACACTACCGATATAAAGTTTAGGGTAATTTTTTTAACACCTGTACTACCTTGCATGTCTGCTTATGACCAAACAAAATGTTGATTTATGTTTGTATTTGATTGAGTTTATATACTTTTCCAAATAATTCCCATAAATTCCTGTTAAATTTCCAATTTGGTATATTTCCAATAATCCCCAGATTAAGTTCCCATGTAAAGTTTTTCCGGAAACTTTCCGCCCATTTGCAGCCTTAATCGCGTAACACTTGGTTCCATTGGTTGACGTGAGATTGTGTTGTTTTAGATGTGTGCTCCGTACCCCTGCTGACGCCCTGCAGTAAAGCCGTCATGAGTCAAGCTCTGAAGGACAGTTTCAAAGGTTTCTCCAAAGTCCAACGTCTCTGTGGGATCTCCGACAGTGAGTGTTCATCTGTTTCCTGAACACATATAAGTATTAACACACAACAGGATTGTGTTGAATAAAATCTCGCTCTTCTGTAGACCCGAGGAAATGGAGCAAGCAGCACGTCTTGCAGTGGTTGATCTGGGCGTCTGGTGAATTCAGCTTAACCAACGTCAACTTCATGAACTTTGACATGAGCGGCGGTGAGCTGTGTGATCTGGGGAAGGACGGTTTTCTGGCGCTGGCTCCAGATTTTGTTGGTGACATCCTGTGGGAGCACATGGAGCAGATGATGAGAGGTAACGGAGACATCTCTCACGAGCATTGGCCGTGTCGGCACGTCGTAAAGTGTGAGATCGCTGATGGCTTTTGTGTTTCTGCAGCTTGTCAGGAGAATGAAGAGGCTCAAGTCTTTACTCGCCCATCTCACTCCAGCTGGACCAGCAGAAACTGTAACGGTAAGTGTTGAGGAGTTAATACTGGTTTTCATTTCTTATTAAAGGCGCTTGAGTGCAATGATCTACAGGAAATCTGAAACACAAGTTTAGTTTATGGGGTGGATGTGTTTCTGTGTTCAGCTCTGAGTCTGGAGGAACGTTCTCTGACGGTTCCTGATAACTGCAGCAGTCTGCTCCGGGAACTCTTTGAGACGAACGATGAATCCGCCGTGCTGTCATCAGAGCCCGAGATCTCTTTGTATCCCAAACCACAGCTGAGCACCGTCAGCGTGAGCTACGTCAGTCGCGACTTCTCTGGTGCCAAATGCGCTCCGCGTCTCGACGCTCCAGGTACATTTGCAGACTTTGCGAGGTGTAACGTTTCTATGAGGTCATGCTAATGTTAAGCCACTAAATATATTTGACATTGATATCTGTGCAGGCTTATCACGTGACCAGACGTCTGCGGAGAGCCTGGAGACTCCCGAGAGCGTTCTTCGGTCCTGGGGGAGCCATTCTTCACTCGCCGACGCCCAGCGCGTCCCGTCCTACGACAGCTTTGAGGAAGAGTTCGGCGTGACCCCGCTGAGCCTCGGCAAACAGGGACTGTCCTTTAAAGACTACGTTCAAGAGAGGAACGAGCCGCTGGAACAGGGCAAACCGGTGATACCGGCTGCTGTGCTCGCTGGGTTCACAGGTTAGTTTCATTAAGCCGCTAAACCAGATGGTGGTTTTAATCTTTTACTAGCAGCTGATTGTAAAGAATGGTCTGTGTTTGATTTCTGTGGTGTTGACCTTTACAGGAAGCGGTCCCATTCAACTCTGGCAGTTTCTCCTGGAGCTGTTGACAGACTCCACCTGTCAGAACATCATCAGCTGGACCGGTGACGGCTGGGAGTTTAAACTCACCGACCCAGATGAGGTAAGAGATCGAGGCAGAAGAGAAACAGCGAACTGTTGTTTTATGTGTTAATACCAGACGCGAATAAAACGTGTAGTTAGACACTTAAACATTTTGAGTTTATCTATCGCATCTTTGCATTGACTTAACATGTAAATCACTTGCACTTTACGCTTCATACACGTCTGCTGTGAACGCACCATGACATTTATTTTCAATTCAACGGTTTATTATCTAGTGGATGCTGTGGTGTAACATCACTTCTCTTGTGTGCTTCAGGTGGCGCGTCGCTGGGGAAAGAGGAAGAACAAACCCAAAATGAACTACGAGAAGTTGAGTCGGGGACTTCGTTATTACTACGATAAAAACATCATTCACAAGACGTCAGGAAAACGTTACGTGTATCGCTTCGTCTGCGACCTGCAGAATCTGTTGGGTTACACTGTGGAGGAGCTGCACGGCATGCTGGGAGTTCAGCCTGACACGGATGACTGAGATGTTTTTGGATGAGAAGCTCCTCTGGTGTCGTGCTACAGGACCTCACCGAAGGTCTCAGTTTGTGGTGCATTTCATCACCGTCTGCTCTCGCTGACGCATTAAAGCGCCTTCGACCGCCGCGGTTCTCTGCTGTTTGTGACGACGGCAGCGTTTGAAATCATCTACTTCTGCTTCATAGCTTGATGCTGTTCACTCAGTCATGCTGTGGACTCTTATTTCTGCTGGCAGATTGTTAAAGAGCGATGTGATCAATATGAGTTATGAAGTTATCCTTAAACAGAGTGGATTGAGTCTGGATTGCCTTACAGAAGATCTGCTTGTGTTTACATGAAGCTGTTTTGTGCCTGGAGATTGACAGATGTTTGGGCGTGAGCTTTAGCCTGCAGGGATGTTGTAACTCTTGTCTGATTGATTTGTTGATTCAGTTTTTTGTTTGACGCACATCTCCTTTCATAATGGAGAGCTTTATTACATACTGTAAGGGTTTTTCCTGCAGGAGATGAAAAGACATTCTCAGTTGTTTTGTTTATGTATATTTTGTGACCACAATGTGTTGGTTTATTGTAAATTAGTTGATGTTATGTATATTTATTTGATGACTTTAATGAGTATAGCTGGTCTACTGTTGTTGTTGTTGTTGTTTTTATTGCTCAGGCCAAAGTGAGATTCTAGGTTTGATGTTTACCGCGGTAAACTCACAGGACAAGATGTAGGAGATGAAGTCTTGTGCTGCAGCTTCTTAACCCCTTAACTGACGCAGCCTTTTTTGAGTGGTGATGTGCATCTTTAAAATAATATAACATTTTTTGGTCTAAAAGCCAAATACACTTTAAAGTGTCTGGAGGTGAAAATATTAAATAAATTGCTATAGAAGTTTACATTTACTGTAATAAATAATGTAATAAAGTATATATGTTATACATAAAATGATCACAAAAAGTAAGGTTTGTGTTACACTTTTAGTGGTTTTACCACCAACGGCCACTAGGTGTCAATGGTTTGCTGCATACTCTTGTCACAAATTAATAAATTACTGTGTAACTTCATTATTATTACTGTTGAATGTTTAAAAAAACTGTATAAAATACATGCAAAATATTGAAGTAAACTCAGGTGTGCCGCTCACAGGACAGCACCAGTTAAGGGGTTTATGAAAAGCATGATTCAGATTTTGTAATATTCAACTTTATTTTCTTTCTTTTTTGGTTTCTTCCTCAAATGAGTGAATGTTTATTGCGTTAACCAGGGCGCAGACACGTTACTGCAGGGGACTGTTTTACTGTAAAACTACTGAAACTCTGAATGTGCTTCATTATATCAGTCCAGTGATTTATAGATGTCTCTTATTGTTTTTAAAGATGATTATTCTGTTATTATTTAGTCATCTGTCACATGTGATGTACAATATTTTGTATTTGATACTTTTTTTATATATAAAAGTTGCTTCTCAGATCAAGTTTGAAACATTTTTGGTTTCATATTGTATTTTAACTAATAAAAGTGTAAACTGGAAACGTACTGATCAATAAGACAACAACAGACAGTGTTCATTAATTCACTGCAGTATCATTTAATTACATTATTTTACACAAAACCCTGGAAGCTTTTATAACCGATGAGGGTTAAGTTTGTACGATTGACTGTAATGAGCTGAAATTCCCAGGAATGATGTTAAACTTGTGAAGACGTGTTGAATATCTGAGTGCGTATTTGTGTGGTGACTCAGACGGGTTTGCCTGCGGGTGGATTGTGTTTGATTCATGAGAAACACTCGTGTGCAGACAAGCATCTTTATGTTGTTAACATACACACACACAAACACACACACATGTACCCTTACATTCAACAGCTTTGTGTGTCGTTCTCTTAAACGAATAAATCCTCTCTTTATATGTAAATATGTGTTGTGTGTGTGAATAGATGAACATGATGTTATGAATCTCCTTCACTGCAGTAAACGATTTGTGTGACTCACATTCAACAAACACACAGAGAGAGTTTTTATTGCAGCTGAGTCAAGATTCCTGATAAAGACTGAAGTTATAACATCAATAAACATAAAACACAACTTCATTAATGACGTGAGCATGTGTGTGTGTTTGTGTGATGTGTGAGTTTTTGTGTTGCAGCTAAATTCTGCAGCATTTGAGTTTTTTTAATCACAGCATAAAAACATTTGAGCACTGAAGTTTTACAACACACAATCAAGTAAACACACAATCACACAATTAGATGTTTTTGTCAGTGTAACTTACACAAGAAAGCAAAGCTTTAAAGTATGATTACAATATTAACATAGAGAAGTAATGACAAGAAGTATTAGGTTGATATTAAATTGAGGTACTAAAAAAACTAAAAATATATAAATGAAGAGTTTCGTTGCAAAACAAGATAAATCAGTTTTTAACATTTTTGTCAAAACATGTTTATTATTATGTTATTGTGTTATTATTTTGTTTTATGGTGCTACTTAGCTGTATTTTTTAAGTTATGAAGGTTTAAATCAAAACAAACCAACTGCAGATGAATTGATGTTAATTGGAATGCACAACCAAAAAACGAGATTTCTGATTATCTTGTTTTGCAACAAAACTCTTCAAATATAAAAAAACGACTTTCACATAAAATGAAGAAGAAGATAAAGTAAGAAAGTGTTGTGTGTTAGGTGTGAATGTTTCCTCTCATCTCTTTATATTGATGACAGTGAAGATTAATGTTTGTTTGTGTCTCGACGGTAAACACACAAGACACCCTAACCAAAAAATATATTTTCAAATGTAATTTTAAAATATCTTTCAAAATATACAAAAAAATAACCAAACATAACAGGTTTAAAAAGATTGAAATTAAATTTAAACAGCTCATCTGCAAAAATATACTTACACATTTTATACAAACTTTAATATTTTGGCCAGGAAAAATATATTTTTTGCTAAATGGGTTGTACAATTTGTATTTGTTGCCCCTGAAATACATTTTGAAATGTTAATATATTAAGGATAAAACTAAATATATTTCAAATATAAAAATATTTTTTATATTTACTTTCTACAAAATGTATTTAAGACTATTTTAAAAGATCTTTTTGGCCATATGGGATTGTAAGGTCAGAATGGATTTTGTTTATTGGTTAAACATTCAACTTTACTTTGATTTTAGTTTTAGTCCTTAACTCTTGGATTTTAATGGCTTCATTTTGCAGTCTCTCTCTCTTTCAGTGAAATGCGTTACTTATTAAAACACAATGCTTTTTGCATCTCTGTTAAGTTGTTTTCTATCTTCTGGTTACTGTATTTGAGGTATTGTTATTTTGTATATCATCACCCGTGATCATCAGTAAGATGTCAGCTCAGTAAGTCATTAATCTGTTCTGTTATTATGTAACATAGAGAACAAACACAACATGTACTAATGAGGTTTTGAAAGGCAAACACATTTTTAATGGCATCAGGCATTTCCCACATAATGTAATAAAAAGCTGCTGATACGTCAAGCTGTCATGGCAACCGGGCGCTGAAGACACGAGAAATATAACCATCATGAGAAGAAACCAACAGAAACTGAAAGGTTTATCTGAGTGTTTAAGAAGAAATGGTGTCAGGTGGTTGCTATGGAGATGATAAATGATCTGTGTGGTTCTCTACAAGGTTCCTCAACAGACCCCAGCATCCTCATCATCATCATCATCATCAATACACAACTGAGATCTAATCATCACATACAAGAGCAGAAACAGTGATGTCTCAACACGAGCAGTCTTATTATCAGACCAAACCTTTCTCAGGTATCCACAGCCTCTGGCTACAGTACACACACACAGCACACAATAACACACACACACACACAGCACAATAACACACACAGCAAAAAATAACACACACAGCACACTATAACACACAATAACACACACAGCACAATCACACACACAGCACACAATAACATACACACACCGCACACACAATAACACACAGCACACGCACGCACACACATAGAGAACAGAAGAACTGAGACACAAACAAAGAGCAAATGATTGACAGCTTTAATAGGAAGTGTGAATTACTCAAAGCATCATTTACTGTAAGAGAGTTTTAGGAGGAGCCACAATAAGACGTCACTCACACAACACATTAAACAAACTGAAATACAGATCACGTGTGAGATTATAATGAAATAAGATTGAGTTTGTTTGATGATCAGGAACAACTGAATGAATACTTTACACATTCATTCAAAATAAA
This sequence comes from Misgurnus anguillicaudatus, assembly GCF_027580225.2. Taxonomy (NCBI): domain Eukaryota; kingdom Metazoa; phylum Chordata; class Actinopteri; order Cypriniformes; family Cobitidae; genus Misgurnus; species Misgurnus anguillicaudatus. The sequence goes on along the minus strand of NC_073348.2, from coordinate 41,240,757 downwards.
TATCAAACACATGCAGATGGTTCAAAATAAAGTGCATGACTTTCTTTCAGGTCTCATTCAGTGACGTACAATTACTTAAAGTTTTCTCTTTGAATTTCTAAATATAATAATTTAATCTGAATCAAAAAGATCTTCTGGATCATTTTTAATACTGGAGTAAAAGTCGTTCGCAGTGCATTATGGGATACAGCATCTGGTTTAATGTGCTTCACTGCATGCATGAGTATCATACAACTATTCTGTGTATTACATGAGGCTGCTACAGTACTAGTAATAGTAAGAGGTCAGGTTAATGGGTTGTTTAACACAGATGAGATCAAGAGACTAAGAGCAAAAACTCTTCTCTGATGGGCTCTAACATGAATGACGCTGAACATTTACGCAACAGAGACGCTTGACTTCCCCTTAACCACATCCAGATCTGCATGTACTGCGGTCACATTTATAGAGCTGACGCATGTCAACATCTGATATCACAAACATTCATTCACTTTACTATGATAGTTAATTATTAATCTGTGACATAAAACACTGATAATAAAGCAGACAGACACACCTGCATTTATCACCTCGCAGGTACTTCATCTTCTGTACTGACCTTTAGCTCAGGTGCATGATGGGATATAAACGCTTGTTTAAGATGTGTATCAATGCACGGATTTCCACTGACACACCTTTATTAGTGCTGTTTCCTGAGTAAACAGATATAACTAGTGCTCATACTAGAGGTAATAATGTGAACCAACCCATGACCCAAAAACGACCTAAAGCTTTCCACTGCAGAAGACAAAACTAGTGAAAATTCATTTCCAGTTATTCAGTTAGCAGCCACTTGTCAATCTCATAGATTTAGACTAAAATGAGCTGCACCCTAACCAACATAAAGTCTCTTCTGATTTCATATCCTCTTTGCATTCGAGTACAAACTTATGAAAGAAAACCAGATATGAGTTAATGCTGATAGTTAGCAGTCTTGGGAAACTCTGGTTTTCCTCATTTGAACTCGCAGACACGAATGTGAGCGTGTCATTAGTAACATCAGGTCGTAGGAGGTGAGCTTTGACACAGACACTTAGATTCTCACTAAACGTCTTCACGCTCAACGTCATTGTGAAATATCTCACTGAATGTTTATCTGTTATGTTTCATTGATCATGGACAGATGAGAGATCTCAAACCCTTGATCTGTTTGTGTAACATTTGAACAAATACACCCATCATAAACACATTCTGATTCGCTGTAAGATTATGAAGCATCTGGACCATCAAATAAGTGAAAATGTTTATAATAGTTTAAGACGTGAACATATAATTAACATTTTCTTTATATCATTGTTTCCCAGAATCAGGAGAAACATATTTCAAACCGTTCTACTTTGAAACTATGTAACATTGTAAAAAGCACTCTGGGTCGAATTCCCAGACAGGGTTTATCTTAATCCCAGACTAAAATCAGGGTCCCACACCTTAGTTGACTTCAAATTCAAGGACCTTTCAAGGACTTTCCAGGTTCAATACCCTCAAATTCAAGGACTTAATGTGGGGACACATTTCAAGTGAGAGCAAGGTTACATCATGTTACCTTTTAAGATTTTAAGATTCCCTTTTGAGGGAACTTGCGCTGCGTCACTGCGGTGACACTTTGGGGACGTCTCCAGGGGTAAGTGCGTCTGAATGTGTATATCAAATTTAACCAATGGTGAAGCTTAACGACAAAGACAGGGCGACGCGGGGTCAGGAAGTATATCACTATTTGAAATATTGCCAAAGACGGCGTTACAGGGACGCAGGAAGTATGAAAAGAGAGACGCAGCGTCTCGTTCCCTTCTCAGAGAACAACAGTTACATACGTAACCCGAGACGTTTTCATGTGTCAAACACAACTATGCAAAAAAGCATTTTGTTATGAATCAACATTCACATACAGAAGATATAAGCATTTAAAGTGAACAGTTTAGCATGTGTGCTTAAAAAGTCTAGAATTATGATATTATCCTACACTACACAGGGAATAATATGGATTTTTTCCAGAAAACTTCTTGCATAAAATAAATTCAAGCACTTTCAATGACCTGTATCTATGCATGTATATTTTCAAAAACTTCCCAGGGCCTTGAATTATTTCCCCAGATTCACAAACTTTCAAGGACTCATGGGAACCCTGTAAAATGCATGTTTAAGCTGCTTTACTTAAAAACATCTTGTACTGACACATCTCTTAACATATATCAGTGTTAATGTTTTGTCTCAAGATGAACACCAGTATTGTTTTTTGTAAGGTATGTTTTGTAAAAACTAGTTAAATGTCCTAACATAACTAAGGCCTAGTCCTGGATTAATCTAAAACCTTGTTCGGGAAATTGACCCATATGAATAAATTTGACTTAAACAAATTAAACTGTAACTAACCGAACCCCAATAAGTCTAAAATGAATAATCAAGTCATAGCTAACAAGACTGTGTTTAGCAGAAAGAGATAAATGATTCATCATCTGTCCTGGAGCTGTGGCTCCATCGTGTGTCCAAACTAAAATATACATGAAGAAACACTCTCAGCACTTAACATGTAAAACACGGCATCTTTAATAAACGCAAAGAAAACATTTCTGTAGCTCTATTCAACACGTCATCTATGTGTACAAGTTACTCTGAACTTCATTGACTCGTGTGAACTTCTGCAGAGTTTCTGAACTCGGACTCGGATCCAACTGAAACAAACAGAGAAAAGATTTGACCCGACAGATGTTGAATAAAGCGCACAAGACTCTGTGTATGAGTAACACACTGACCTTTACTGCTGAACTCACACACACCAGAGCAGATTTATATGTTTCCATAGTGAGAGAGTCGGGATGAGAGACATCACTGTAACACTGATACACAACGGCTGGAATCTGATGGACCTGACAGTGACTGAGCACTGATCACACACACACACACACACACACACACACACACACATTATATTTTTATGTTGGTTTTACTCATCATGAGTATTTAACACTACAGTGATGTGATACCTGCAGCAGGCAATCCAGAGATGATATTGGGCTGCTTCAGCAGAGGACACGCGATGGCTCCCGTGTATCCGCCCGTCTTCAGAGCGCACAGGAAGGGTGAGCCGTTCCCACTCACATAGTCTGAGGTTTTATATTCGGCCAAGACGCATTCAGAGAGCACAGTCACAGACAAACCTCTCTTCTGTACACAGCCCAACACCTGAACATCACACACATCATTACACAACATCTACACTACATTAACTACAAACACTGTAAACACACACACACCTCTCTATTAGGAGTTATTCATGTTTACCTTTTCTGTCCATTGGAACAGCTGATCTTCAGCTACGTAGTACGTGCACTGACAGATTAAGACCTAGACAAATAACACAACATACAGGTTAAACACTCAATCTGTCTTGACTATAAAGATATTAGGGGTGAAAAGGTGTGGAAATCTGGGGAATTTTCATACTTTTCAAATTGTAAACTTAACAGAAATCTATAAAAATTTGGGAGAATATATATAAACTATATCATATACAAACAATAATAAACATTTAGTTAATATTTGATCAAAAATCCTTCAGAAATCATTCTAATATGAAGGATTTTCTTATTAAATAAATGCAGGTTTGATGAGCATATATTATTCAACTGAATTTGCATTAAATCTTCTTGTTTTAAACTAATTTATGCTGCAAGATTTTTTTAAACTACATTTAAGTCCCTGTTATAGGTATCTCTGCAGTTTATTCTAGAAGTGCACGATAAATCAGCCAATGATGCTTGTTACGCTTCTCAATGAATTACGGTGAAATGCCAAAAGGAACCAAAATATTAGTGGACACCATTCACTTCCATAGTAGGAAAAAAAGAATACGAACAGTTTGGTTATAGACAATTCTCAAAATATCTTCCTTTGTGTTCATCAGAACAAAGACATTTATACATGTTTGTAACAACATGAGGGTGAGTAAATGATGACAGAATTTTCATTTTTGGGTGAACTATCCCTTTAAGGATATATTTATATTGATGTTCTTCAGGTATTTTCATGATAATAAAGAATATGTATAATGATTATGTTTGACGAGTGTTGCTTTTTAAATGCATGTTATAATCGACTATAACTAACAGTGATTTCAGATTGATAAGGACTTACTGATCAAAAGTCATAGTACATAAAATAGATGTGAATAATATCAGCTGTGCGACTCAGAGTAGTTATCAGCCACGTATTATTAGTGTATATCTGCATTTACCGGAGCAACCCTAGTTTATTCATATTAATTCCCATATATTTCCTTAAATTCCCATAAAAGTTTCCAGCCTTGAAAATTCCCAGAATTTTGCAACCCTAAAAGATAGTGAAGTGTTGAGGTTCTCACAGATGGGTTTTGGTTCTGCTGGTACAGAATACAGGCCGGTTCTCCAGGATCTGGAGCAGCGGTGTCTGTCCTACTGGATCTCTGACTGCGTTCATTCCAGAGAGAAACCCAACCGACTGATGACCAACATCCAGAACTCAACACATACGCTGAGATGAACCCTAATAAACACACACACACACACACACACACACACACACACATTTGTTTTCATATGTTCTATATTCACTGTTAATACTTTGGCAATACATTGTAACACCAATAAAGCACATTAATTAAATTGAAATGGAGAGAGTAAATTCAGACTGAGTTTAAGGTTGATCTGTGAATGCAGATTTAAGTCTCACCTGTGGCGTTTGGTCCCACAGCTATAATCAGATCAGAATATGATCTCGTGTCATTGTCTGATGTCCAGTGCACATGAACTGACCTGAAAGAAACACAATAAATCAGGTACACGTGCAGTCTGAGAGTGAAACTGAAAGTAAAGTCTCGATTATTAGAACAACATTAAAAACCCGCTGAAATAAATCGCTTTGACTATAATACATCACATTTAATAAATCATGAAGAATGTGTTTGTTAACTGTTTGTTTTATGTAACTGTTACATGTTTTACCTCTTCTCTTCTATTTCTTGTCGGATTTGTTCATCTTCTTCGTTTTCTTTCGTCAAATCATCATCATCATCTTCTTCAACAGCTCTCGAGTAAACCGATAAAACTTCACCGAAAAACGTCGCCATATCAAAGCGTTTATAAGATATGAATACAGAAAATAAAATCCGCTCTGTAATCACAAATGTAAGGAAAACCGGAAATAACCAAAAGACTTTTATTTTGTTGTCATTTCTCCGTCGGTGTCATAGATAAGAGTCGCTGCTTTTATAATGGAAGATCAATGTTAAAGTGTTTATTGTCACATCATGTGCTGTAAATATTACTTTGGAGGTCAAATTGACGTAGAAAAATACATGAAATGTAAACCGAGCTGTAGACATGAGACACAAGTAATATTATATAGAGTGTGTTTATCATATATTGACAGTATTGAACAAAATTGTTTTTGGATGTTAATGTGAACATTAAAATTAAATTTATAGCACATCATGTTGACTTTTGCATTTTTGCATTTACTCTTAAACTGAAATATAAGTTTAAGTAAATGATCAATAATATTATTCTCTCAAAGACATATACACCAAATATACAATAAATCCTTTAATATCACCCACACTAATACTATTTACACAATATCATTATTTCCTAGAAAAACTTGGATTAGGATCAACATTTTGGATTATATGGAACTTGGTTTTGGATTTCTGTTTTTTTTTTTTTTTTTTTTGCTCATTTTGATTATATGACTATGGGCGGTTTTACAGGACAGGGTTTATATTAATCCAGGACTAGGCCTTAGTTATATTAAGACATTTAAGTAAACAAACCTTACAAAAACATTACTGGTGTGCATCTTGGGACAAAACAATGGCACTAATATTTGTTAGGTTTATGTGAGTACAAGATGTTTGTACAAACATGTGAGTTCAAACATGGATTTTAGCCTGGGACTAAGATAAACCCTGTCAAGGAAACCGCCCGTAAATGTTTGAACTGTGTATTAAACTACTAAGACTCCCTAGACATTGAGTACATCACTAACTGTGTCTTGTTTCAGAAGGCTGCATCCTCTGGAGGTTGTGTCCTCTGAAGGAAGCAGTATACTGAGGGTCCTCCTCAACCTAGAATTAAAGGAGACGTCCTTCATAGGACATATGGACAGATAAGGTACATTCAACAGATATCTGTTAAAGATATAAGGAGCATATAGTTAAATGTTACACGTTTTTACCAGAGATTTGAGGTGAGCTGTTTTAATCATTGATCCTACTGTATTTAAAAGTGCCACACATCACATATGTTATCATTATTTAAATTAGTGTTCACTGTTCATTATTTTTTCAAAAACAAATGTGCATAACTTCATTAATAGTCTAAACATTTTTAATAGGTTTATATTACTTGATATAGAAAAAGATGCCTCATTTATCTGTGTAAGATCATTTAAATATACCTTATATAATCTACTAAGATAAAACTATTTGAAAACTTGAAACAACTTTTACATTTCAACACCATTTTTTACATTTAAAACCAAACACCTTCGCTAGTATTTACAGCTGTGTGTAGATGTTGAGAAATGATGTTGTTCACAGCGACGGAAGGAACTGTGTGTTATTTGCAGCAGCGAATGATACAGCCATTTCTCAAACTGAAGGCTGCATCCTACGGAGGGTGCATACGTCATCCAGCCTGGTTTATTTCAGTTAATTGAGCATTACATTCGCAAGTCACTACAACAATTTACGATTAACTAAATATAATACTACACTTTATAATTGTTAATATTCTAAAATAAAACCTCCGGAGGATGTCGCCTTCCATTTGAGAAGCGTCCTATATCTCACGCATCCTCTGAATTCCTTTGAAAGAAGGTCGCATTCGGAAACGAGAGAGTCTTCTGACGTATGCAGCCTTCGAATGTGACCTCTGGGGGCGCAGCGCACAGAAACGAGACACAGCTACAGCCGTACTTAGACGCCGCCATATTGGACCGGGCACCACTGAACAGAAGTGAACTGATCTGGGAGATTCGTTTTTTTTTTTTTTTTTTATAAAAAATAATAATGTGTGCTTCAAATTATATTACAATATTATGTCTACACAATTATTAAACAAGAAAAAATAACCAAAATCAATGTTTGACAAAGCATGAGACTTCTGAATTTCTAATGACTGTGAATGTTCATCTATTTTTTTATGATTACAAAAAAACGGACTAAGAGTTTTTGTACTCGACGTTGATCAAAACGCATTGAGATTAGTTGAGAAGCTTAAAAGTTTTAGTGTTTTTATTCAAATAAACCTCAGCTCCTCGTTCAATTCTATATGTTGTCTGGTCCAATATGGCGGCCCAGCTTGACGTACGCGTCTCCGTCCAATGTGGTGTCTAGGTATGTCTATGGATTCGATCTCCGTGTTTGGATAGACTCAGATCTCAGTTCAGCGGAGTTTGATCAGTACGGCAGCACACCGATCTCGATGTATGTGTAGAATCCGATCTGAGATCAGCGCGTCACTCGTTCAGTCAGACGCTGTAAACAAATACTAAAAAGCTTCGACACTCGGGCCGAAATTCATGAAATCTACAGAATGGAAATAAGGCTTCGGATCATGGCACACTTTCGTGTTTTATTGTGTGTTTCGCTCCTGTTTATTATTGCTAGTAAGTTTCAGTTGATTTTGTTTCAAGTTTTATTTTAATCTTATCTGTAAGTGTTAGCTTAGCTTCATGCTAACCAAACCGCTGTAAGTTTAGCTAACGTTATAAATCTCTGGGGGTTTTTATATCTATAACACATGTTCTGCGCTTAAATCTGATGACTTGACCTATATTAATGACTTTCCTGGAGTAAATCATATGAATAAACACGCGTATGTTCTTAAATGTGTTTGACTTCTGAAGAGATTTAGCATGTATTGTTCTGTTAGCACGTTAGCACACGTCAGATGTACTCGAATTATGACATGAATTATTATCTTTTTTCTTAATTATTAAATTTAACATACAAATGGCTTACACTTACGTTGGTTTATTTTATCACCATCATTCCTGTCTCCCTTAATATAATTCCTATATCTGATGTCAGAAACTATTGTGTTAATACCTTGTTTTCTGTATTTGTACCATGTACTGGTATTTATTTCCCAGTATAGTTTAAAGTGTTCCATGTAAATAAATAAATAAATACTCTGGCACATGATTATAGTAATCATTACACTATATAAATGTCTGCAGGTATCACTAGGTATGATCAATAGTAATTTTTTGTGAATGCATGTAATGTTTTATTATAATCTCTATGTGCAGGTTTGTTCTTAATCCTGGATCGGTTTCATTGATCATTCACATTTATGAACTGTGTTTCAGGTCTGTTTCCGGTGTGTGTTGCCATAGATGTTTATACTCCAGCCGAAATGTTTGTTGAGAATGGGACCACAGCGACGTTGGCGTGTAGTTTTAAATCTAAAGAGGTGGTCAGCAGTACAGCATCAGTCAGCTGGTCATTTCTACCCGAGGGCGACACGGGAAATCCCACTTCTGTAAGAGCCTCAGATGTTCTCTGTGTGATTCAGATGAGAGTTTAAAGTCACAGTGAAATTTTGTGTATTTTTACAAATGATCTGAAAGCTTCATTATTTTTTTGTATAATGGACGACTTAAGAAATGTCGCGAGGGCAGGGCCCGGTGAAAGATTGCAGCGATTTGCAAATAGCAACATGACCCAGCTTCCAATGATCCAATCAATTCTCGATGGACAAATTCAAGTCCCGTCCTACCTTTTTTTTTCTAATTTCAGAAGCCGTTTCACTTAGGGATGCTTTGAAAGGCAAATTCTTGGCCGAAACCGAATAAAATGAGATGAAAAAGCGATCAACTAAGCGGTTTAACAAAAAGCTTTTGTTAATAAACATTTTATGTCTTGGTAAATATAAGCATGTTTATCATTGTAGGACTTTACTGGTTTTAGGAAGTTTTTATTACATACTGCTGACGCTCTTTGTCGTTCTATGACATGATATAAAACATACAGCACTGCAAGTGTCATTTATCATTTAAAATCAAGACATCCTGAACACCATGATGAGCTAAAGTCTCTCGTTCTCCGTGCATTCAGCAGACAAATACTGAGGATCACCGCCACTGCCGTGTCTTTCTCATACGCTGCATGATGTTCAGGATGTCCTGATTCCAAACGACAAATGACACCTGCAGTGCTGCACGCCCTCACGTCTTTCTCTGACACTTTGCGTCTCTCACTCTTCACTGGTTGCTTTGCGATCACGTCATCAAAGACCTCATTGTTCAGTCAAATTTATGCTGCCTTTTCACTTGTGATTCAGCTGAATATAGCAGAATAATTTTGGTTGCCGAACATTGGGTGCATCCCTAGTTTCACTCGCATATACGTCACAATGGGAAAATAAGACAATCGCTACATTTGTTTCATTGTGACTTTAATGCGTGCTTTGGCGCTTGTTGAAATATAATGGATTGAATGAACGCTTTTGTTCTTCCGCAGTTCTTCTATCACACCGGTGGGAAAGTGTTTCCCGGGTCTAATCCACAGTTTAAGTCCCGTGTGGAGTGGGTCGGAGACATGAACAAGAAGGACGCTTCCATCCGTGTGATCCAGATGCAGTTCAAGGACAACGGAACATTCAGCTGCGACGTGAAGAATCCTCCGGACATCACCGGCCAGCCGTCCGCCACTAAAGTCCGAGTGGTCATGAAAGGTGATCTATCGTGAGAGCGTGTGGTCGTCGTCTCTGTTGACGTGGGTGTGACCGACCGGTGTGTGTTTTTCTCCCATAGAGTCTCTTCCTCAGACCAGTACAGCTGTGATCGTGGGTGGAGTGATCGGGGCCGTGATCGGCATCATCATCATCTCTGTGGTCATGTATCTGATCGTCAGGCGACAGGAACCCAGTCGAGACTATGAGGGGTACGTGTGTGACGCATTACAGTAATGAAAGCGAATCGGTTTGTTCAGATTAACTGAAAGTTGTTGTGTGTTTAACTCTTTTGTGCATGTAAGCATGACGTCTAAACCAAAGCAGGAGAAAATAACTAAACCGCTTCATAACAAACAACTGTTTCAGTTATAACACAAATTAATAGACACAAAAGGGTTAAGTGAGTCTCACAAAGAAATGACCAGCTCATATATTTCACTCATATGAGGCATTAAAAGCCTCATTCTCATTCAAATCACATATTAATAATAATTAAAATAATTTCTCTGTACTTGATTATTATGAAAATAATGAAATTGTCTAAAGAGTAGATTTCATACGAGATGTGACCTGGATGTGTTTTTGTGAGATTCTGTTAAATGTAGGGTTGCAAAGGGGCTTACATTTCCAGAAACTTTCCATGGGAACTTGATCTGGGGAATTTTGGAAATATTCCAAGTTGGAATCTCAATGGGAATTTAGGGAAATGTATATAAACTATATCATATACAAACATAAATAAACATTTAGTTTAATCATAAGCAGGCATGCATGCAATGTAAAACAGATTCTGATACTTGATACTTCTAATATGAATAATTTATAAAGGAATTTTCATCAAATAAATTCATTCTTGATGAGCATAAGAGACTTCCTTCAAAAACATAAAAAATAGTAATGTGTCCAAACGTTAGGGTGGTACAGTAATGATAGTATGATAACAAAAAACTGCCTAACAGAATGTAAAAAAAAGCATAATATGTGACAGCTTGCCTCATAAATTTGAGCAATGGAAAGGAAAATAAAGATTATTATTATTATAAATGTTCAATGAAATAGTGCTAGCTTACATTTAGATATCTGATTTACTGGATTCAATAAATGATCTGTGCATGTTATGGATGAATGCAAGTACATGCAGGGGGGGTGGCATGTGAAATTGCATTAAATCTTGTTGTTTTAAAAAAATGATGCTGCAAGATTATTTTAAATGTCCTGTTGTAGGCAGCTCTGCAATTTTTCAAATTCCCATTAATTCCCATGGAAAATTCCCAGAATTTTGCAACCCTAGTTAGATGTGTGTTACAGTAGTGCAGTACATCTAATGGCTTCAACACGGTGTGATTTATTCTCATACTGAACTATAAAACGACTAGAAAAGTGCCTTGTGTGTTTGTGTGGCAGTTGTGTGTTTGTTATGCGTCTCATTAACAGAGTTGTATGCTCCGCTCACTTCCTGTCCCTCGTCTCATTACTGCTGTCATCAAAACTACTGTCTGTGTCATGTGTGTGTCTCGTGGGTGTGTGTGTTTAACCTGATTTGTGTGTATGTGATGTGTGCGTTTCTGCGTGCGTGTGTTTGGGCAGTGCAGCCCCATTTTCATTGATCACAAGACGGCGTTTGTATCATGTTGCTTTTGTCATCTCTCATCTCATTTGTGTTTGTCTCCGTATGCGTGTGTGCGTGTGCTGTTCATTGTGCGCGCATCATCCCGGCTGAATTCGTGTGTGTATAGCTGCACCTCAGTAGAGAGCGTGAGCTCACAGATCACACGTGTAGGGAAGAAGGCGGAGTCAAGCACAGACAACTCATCTTGCTCAAGTCCCTCTGCTCCCTTACAGGTACGACACACTAAGTGTGTGCGCATGACTGAGCGTGTGTGTGTGTGTGTGTGTGTGTGTGTGTGTGTGTGTGTGTGTGTGTGTGTGTGTGTGTAAGAGATCAAGTGTCTTCGAGTGAGTGAGTGAGTGAGTGTCAGTGAGCAAGTAAATGAATGTGTGATTGTGTAGATGGTTTCCCCTCCCATTGCTCCTCGTGTGTTTCTTGGTTCCACATGAAGATGAAGTTTCATTTGTGTGTGTTCATCAGAATGAAGTCTGAGTGTTTTGGATCAGGATGGGGATTATTTCTGATCTGATTTTCTGAAGCTGTTATAGTGGAACACATCTGTGGGTTTCTGCTAAAGATGTCTGATGTTCTTCTGTGATCAGACACTAAACAACAGTTTGATATTTAATCACAGCTCTAACATACTGTCCTAACTCTCTTTTCATATGATCTCTCTGATTTAGGGCCCGGTGATTTACGCTCAGCTCGATCACTCCGGCAGTAAGAACTCCTTCCACAAGATGGAGCCGGTGGTCTACGCAGACATCCGGAAGAACTAAAGCGGCTGCAGAGTTATGGCATGTGCGTCTTTATATCCATTCACGTTACAAAAGAATCTATGAAAGCAGTTTACTAACAGACAGACTGTTAGGGACTCGGCCGGGTGGGTTAGTACTGGACTGATGATTTCTCGTGTTGTAGTTTTTCTTACTGATCAAACTCTTGCTTCTTGTGCCGTTGTTGGATGTTTGTATGTGTATTGTAAATGCTAGTGTATTATCATCACGTATTAACACTGATGATGTCATTCAGATGCTGACAGCGATAAAGAGGCAGAATGAAAATGAAACTATACGGTACAAAAAAAAAACATTTCATAGCCTAATGCATTGTTGCAGTATTGTTATGACAGTTGAGCAACATTTCACCCCAAATTGTCATGACTGTAATTTAATTACAAACATTTTGACATTTTTTAGTTTTTGAGATTCTCTCCTGTATTATTATTTTTTTACTGTAATACTGCTCTTCTGTGTAAAGTTTTAAATGTAGGTTATGGAGGAGCCTAAACATTCAGTCCTGTCAATCATCATTATGAGCGTATATAAGCAGTTACCGATCTTCAAGCATTCATCTTCATCTCCGCTCTTTTCCTTCTCCAGACAGTTTCATTATAGCCTCAGGTTTGAGTCCCCTATGAAGAAAGCATGACAAGATTATCTCCGTTAACTATTTGACTGAATGGGTGAAGTTACAGTGAAAAACACTAAAAAGATTTTTAGTTTGTATTAAATTTGTTACATTATAATGATTCTTGGTTATCAAAGCAAAGCTGTCATGTAAAATAGGCGTTGTTTTCTTGAATATTAGGAAATGCATTGATTGTTATCAGATGTGATATGACTTGACATGAATAATCCCATCATACAGTTACATTAGGGAAACGAAGCACTCCATTATTAAAGATGACTTGAGTCGCTGTTAGCATCAGGATGATTTTAGTAAAGTTAGCGTGCACGTCTCAACGGCTCCAGCGTTGTTCCTTGAGGACATCTGTTTTAGTTTCAGCCCTCTTTCCAACACACCTGCTTGATTTTAGGTAGCCCTGAACATCTGGATTAGCAGGTTCAAACGTTTGATTGGGGTTGGAATTGAAATCTGCAGGAACAGGGTTGGAGACCCATGAGTTAGACTAATCAGCTAGTTATTATGACACTAAAGTTACTGTATAGTTCATTTAGAAATATTCAGTATTAGTTTAGTAACTCAATTCTTCTTCAGGGCCAATGGGGAAACAATATGTTGTTTCTCGTTTAAACACTCCATTTTTTTATTCCTACATTCCTGTTCATTGTCTTATTTGCGTTATAACTTAAAAAGTGAGGTTATTTTTCTTTGTTGTAAACGTTCAGCTAGTTTGAAGATGAACCAAACGGAGCGATTGTTTCTTCAAATGTATGATGCTGGACTCTTGATGCTTGTGTTTATGTTTTGCAAAGATGATTATTTTTTTATTGTTAAGAAAGAGAGACCAGCAAACATTAATGCAACATTCCTTTAATGCCACTTTTGTCTCTTGTACTGTACGGTTGCAATATTGCACTGTTAGATTTGTTATGTGTTAACTGGAACATTGTGCCTTCAGCATTCATAAACTAACTCCTCATGCACACCTTGCATTGTTTTTCTTTATTGCCCTTTTGTATATGAATACAACTGTATCTGTCGAATTTTATACATACATTCATTATATAAATATATATAAATATATCACATTGAACGAACCTGTTTTATTACTCTGTCTCTTTAATGTTGGTTTGTGTGACATTTATTGTTGTTTTTCTTGTTAGAGATTACTGTGAAAACATGTGGTGTGACAGAAATGCAAGATTTTTCACTGTTGCTTTATCATTGAAGAATTCAAGATAAGAAAGCGCTTGATTCTGAAGAAAAAATGTTGTTTGTCTTGAAACACACGCAAACATTTAGCTGAGATATGCCAGATATAACATGAGATATAACACTGAAAAGGCACCTGGCTGGCTGTATTTATAATATATGCATAAATGAACATGTAAAACCTAAAGTCCTTCTCACACTGAACACGATGAAATAAAAGCTATATATATATTTTTTTTATTCATGCATTAAACAGAATGAACAAATAGAACCTCTACAGGAATGAAATCACATAAACAGTTTCACAAATAAAAAAAGGGAAGAGAAATTATAAATAAGTACAATAAAAAGACAAAGTTATGCAGAGGAAATATTATGCATAAGTGGTATTACAAAAAAATCATAATATTAAAAATTTCTGTCACTTTTTTGTTTTTAATCAATCTAAGGGATTTGAGAAATGCTTCAACTTCAATTAGGAAATGTGGAAAAGTACATTTCAATTTTTTTTATGGAATTCATTGAGATATTAGTTGTGCCTTCATAGTAACAAATTATGTGTCTTAACTGAAAAGAAAAGTAAAAGCAATAGATTCCTATGAAGGCTTTCATATTACGTAATCTCCACAAGAACGGAAACGCGTCGTCCAATTAGATTTGAGTTTAAAATCACGTGCCTGGACCTGCTAAAGACTTTTTCCATTCTTGATTTATACCTTGAAGACATTTGTCATCATTTATTGATATGAATCAGTGCTAACGAGATGAATTCTTCTGTGCACTGATAGTGTAGAAATATTTCTTTGAAATGATTATGAACATAGTGGCTTTCAGCTCAAAATTATAAATAGACGTTCAGTAAATGTTTGTTTATGTTTCCCTCAACTCAAACATTAAACTAATCTATATTAATTGATTGATTAACACAATAGCATAACCAGAAATCTTTTTGAGTACACAAACCTGGCTGATTATCAATATCTGTATGCAAGTTAACTTCTTATATTTCTGCCAGAAACACTGCAGTTGTTTTGAGCATTGTTTTCTAATTTCACGCATTTAAACTAACTTTATGACCGATTCATAAAAGACGAACCGCTGTCTGGTCATCTTGGACTTCAGTATGGAGATAGAGGTTAAGATCGTGATTGTTTTCTCTAGTTCTTAATCACAGTGTCATTGAATATTAAGTTAGTATTTTTAGTTGTTTAAGTATTTCCATAGCGCTTGCACCCGGAAGCGGTACCGTGTGACGTCAGACTTAGCGAGCGGATATGTTTAGGTAGCTATCAGCTATCGTTAGCGTCTCGCTTTCCAGAACTTTCTACATCTTTAGAGTGTGAATATTGAGAAGCGATGGCGACTATCACGAGTGTTCCTGACGAGGACCCAAATAAAGCCCTCGAGGAGTCAAATAAGACTCCGGGAGAGGAAGCTGATCGCGCTGATTTACTCTGTCAGCGAGCTAATGCGAATATAGAACTGCACGAGCGCAACAGAACACTCGATGATGATGAGAAGGCCCAGCAGCTGCAGCCAAATTCGGCACCTGGATCCTTAAAAACACGGCATGACTGGTACCAGACAGAGTCACAGGTTGTAGTGACCATCATGATGAAAAATGCCAAGAAAGAGGACGTGTTCGTGAGCTTCAGTGAGAAGCAGCTGACCGCTGTGGTGAAGCTTCTGTCAGAAGATGATTACTGCCTAAACCTCCATCTTCTGCATCCGATCGTGCCAGAACAGAGCACCTTCAGGATCCTTTCAACCAAGATCGAGATCAAGATGAAGAAAACCGAGGCTATCCGGTGGGAGAAACTGGAGGGAGAAGGGACGCTTCCCAATGTCAAGCACTTCACACCCAACCAGTATCCATCATCCTCCCACTACACGCGCAACTGGGATAAAGTAGTGGGCGAGATCAGCGAGGAGGAGAAGAATGAGAAGCTGGAGGGAGATGCTGCACTTAACAAACTCTTTCAGCAGATCTACTCGGATGGTTCGGATGAAGTTCGGCGGGCTATGAACAAGTCCTTTATGGAGTCAGGGGGCACAGTACTCAGCACTAACTGGACAGATGTTGGTAAACGTAAAGTAGAGATGAACCCACCTGAAGATGTCGAGTGGAAGAAATATTAAAGGACTATTATCATCACATCACTTTTCTAATGCTTTCCTTTATTTGATCATTATTCATTTACACTGATGGGCACCATTCACACATTGGACTCTTCCTGGAAATTTAGCTTTTTTTGAGTGTTCTTTGGAGTCTGAATCAACAAAACGAAATGATTAAATTTTAGTTTTTTTCCCCTTTTTTAAATATATGTTTAAAAGATCTTTACAGTTTCAGTGTTATCTGATGGCCATGTAATAATATTCTGAATATGATGTATCTAAATATATATATATAATGAACACCCTGTAAATAAATACTTTTGGTCTAAAGCGACTCGGCAGTCCTGTTAGCTGCTTTGTTTAAAAAAAAAACTTTAACCCTATAACTGCCCCCCCCCCCTTGAGTGGGGATGAAAAGGTGATCTGCATGTTCAAATGACTATAACTCTGGGATTCTTTGGTCTAAATCAAAACCTTGGTCTCTTTTTAAAGACGGGAATTTATAGTTTTACACTGAAGTGTTTGAAGTTGTGAATATTAAATGACAAAATAGTAATATCTGTTTAAATTTATTTGAAATATTAAAAATAATGCAATAAAGTATATACTCTCTAATCAAATGTATATAAAAATTAAAATGTTTTACTCTCAAAACACCACAACAATAAAGACACAAGTCTCAACTAGTTCTGAACCAAATTTCAAGTGAAAATAACCAAAAATGAAGTTTCTGTCACACTTTTTTAGTGGTTTTACCAACCAAGGTCACTAGGTATCAATGGTTAGTTGCATTATCTTGTCACAAGTTAATAAATTACTGCCTCTGCATTGTTTTTAATGCAAAAATGTTTTGAAATATGACAACTACATTCCTAGAGCTTTCCAACAATATATAGTTTGTCAAGTTTATTTCAGGTTAATGGGATTTTACAAATAAATATGTTTTAACACCTTGGGCCCACCTGTTGGCCTGTGACATTTTAGAAAATTACTCTTACTACATAATTGTTTTTTTCAAAATGGTGTTGATATATTAAAACTACATTCTTAGAGCTTTCCAACGGTATATGGTTTGTCAAGATTGGTGTAGGTTTAGACTATGTAATTATTGTCTTAATCCAAACTGAATGTTGACATTGACAATAGCAGTTTTTCTGATGAAAATGTATGAAGATATTTTGGGGAATGTTTGTTCCTTTACATGGCATTCTTTTATCCTACTATGTAAGTGAATGGGGCTCACAAATGGTTTCGTTCCAACATTTCTCAAAATATCTTCCTTCATGTTGTTCAGAACAAAGAAATGTAGTCAGGTTTGTAACATTTTTTGGATGTACTGTCTCAAGGCAACCCTGACTTCCTTACCAGTTTATTTTAATTCCCTTACACTCATGATATTGTTTTATACTCAACAGATTTCTACAAAAGAATCAGTTCACACAGAGATCATGATCTTCTTTAGCATTAACTTTTTATAAAGTTATAAAGGACATAGTAGGATAAAAGAATGCCATGTAAGTGAACGGGGCTCATGAATGTCTGGTTACAAACATTCCTCAAAAAAAATCTAAAGAAATCTAGTCAGGTTTGAGTCAAAAAATGATGACAGAATATTTTATTTTTGGGTGAACTATTTAACATGTAATGATTTGTTTAAAAATCTTGAAATATATTATTATGAGAAGTGTTTTTTGTCACAGACAAGAGATGAGGAATAATCACCTCCGCTTTAAACCTAACAGGTGAGAGGTTTTGGTCTAAAGTGACTCAGCAGTCCAGTAGCTTCTTCTTGTCGCTATGACATCATCAGCTGCTTTGTTTATTTTGTTTACATTTACAAGTCATTAACAATAATTTATTTATTATTAACTAAGAATAATAGTCAAGTTTATCATTGTTAATAAGACAGTCTTGATGACGTACGCAGCCTACAAATGCGACCTCCGGAGGCTGCAGCCTTCAGATTGAAACACAGAGCGTAACGTATTTTTGTTCCTCCACTAAAGTCCATTAATTTTTTTTTTAAATATAGACTTTTGGATTATTGCACAAAAAAAATGAGATCTGTGTTCAACAAAAGTTTATAATATTCTGAATCTTCACAGATGAACAACTTTTATGAATTTTGAGTTCTAAATTGTTTATAGTAAACCTATTTCGACTTTATGGTTCATAAAAGTTCAATGTTCAAGGAGCTTTATTGTCATTTGATCTATCTATAGGTGATGCAATATACACAGTGAAACGAAACTACATTTCTCCAGAACTATAGAGCTACAGAGAGTCACATACACAATACAGAGCTACACAACAACACAGAACTACGTACTGCAATAAGTGCAAACAAGACAGACAACCAAAAGCATACAGGACACATAGTGCCATGTGACATTGAACTGAATAATGGTATAGTAATGTTCAGTAATGTCTGTCTGTCTGTCCATCTGTCTGTGGATTTGTCCGCATGAAATGAGCTGTTAGTCAGAATGCTGAGTTGCATTTATGACATGACAATAAAATAACATCATGAAACAAAGAGTTGTGATTATTACAGCAGCTTTGTGTTAGTCTATGATCTCCTGCTGTAAATACATCTATTACATTACAGAAGGGTTTTTTTAGAAGGATCTTCTGTGGAAAGATTTCAGTGTCGTCTTTTCTGGAGAAACTCTTTGTTTGTATTTCATTACAGATATCAGTGAATGATCTGAAGACTAACTAATACATAAACAGTCTCTGCTCCTCTTTCAGATTTTCACCGTTATTAGCACTTTTTCTAGCGTCTGGATGCTTACAAAACGTGTGTTTATATTTTTCCATTTCGTTTTATAGGCGAGAATTGAAGAGTTTCGTTGCAAAACGAGATAAATCCATTTTTTAACATTTTTGTCAAAACATGTTTATTATTATGTTATCATGTTATTATTTTGTTTTATGGTGCTACTTAGCTGTATTTTTTAAGTTATGAAGGTTTAAATCAAAACAAACCAACTGCAGTTGCATTGAAATGAATTGGAATGAACAACCAAAAACAATTAAAAAAACGGTGGTTATCTCGTTTTGCAACGAAACTCTTCAATTCTATTTCTAATTTTATTTTATAATTGAATACTTCATCTAAAACAATATATATAATCCTGCTGTTTATTTGTTACATTTAAATAACTATTTATTTCCACGTGTTTAATTTATATTTAAGTTTTTACCCAGCAAACAATGTTTCATTAAAAAAACGTCTAATTGCTGTCCAAACCTAGACGTCTAGTCAAATCACTGTTGACTTTGCTTTGTTGTCAGATTTTTTATGCACAAATTCACTTAAATTGTATATTTTTGTGCCATGCTTAATAAAACAGATAAAACCTATTCCCTGGTTTTAGCTAGTAAAGCAGGCTGGTTTCAGAGCTGGAATACCATCTGACCCAAAACAAGCTTGACCAGATTCTTTTGCTTGTTGTAAACACAAAGTCACTTTGTATATTTCTTGTCTAAAAACTAGATTTTTTGATATTTGTACTAAAAACAAGACAAAAATACTAAGCAAGAAAGTCAGTGAATATCTTGCCAGTTATTTGTCAAAAACATCATGTAATGATGTAATCTATTATTTTGGGTAGAATGGGTTACTTATAGCCGCATTATATGGGGTCTTTATGGGTGAAATGACGGCTATTTCTTGCTAGGTACTTATGTCTAATCTTCAAGTATTAACCTCTTTCGCTTTGATTAAAGTATTTATTATTCTTATCTAGTTCTCTATTAGCTTTTAGTTAAATGTTAATGAACAGTTAATGCAAGTTTTATGACCTATTTTAACATTTTCAAAGATTGTTTTTGTGAATACTTTGTGTGCTCCTGAACAGATAATGGCTGTAAATCACCTTCATGCTGTTTATAAACAATAAGATCAAACGTGTACATTTATTAATAGTAATAATTTAAATCATCAGAAGACGCAGACTGTGTACAACATGAGTGCAAATCATGTAATGCAGTCTTTCACTTCTAGTACTGATAAACACATGGCAGTCTTTCCAAGGAACAATGACCTCGGAGAATTAAAGGGAAGAGGAAATGATTTTCTGTGGTATCTCAGTGATTTGCACGAGCATGTGACCGCCTTGCTCTCATCATACCTGTATAAATACAAAGCAGATCGCGTATACCATTCACATTACACACGAACTAAAGGTGAGTTCAGCTAATAATTATTTCATACATGAAAACAATGTTTTGTGTTTTAATAACACGATTATTTTTGTTTTGTACATATTTAGAAGATGGCAATGCATGTGGATTAAATGTAATTTATGTAATTTATCCTACAAATATTCCATGTCAACGAATCTGCCGTCATATAACTAAGTGTTATTGTATTATCAGTGTTGAGCACGGTTAACGGTCACCAGTTTATTATTGGGTAAATCTCTCTGTTGATCTGTGTAGGCTTTAGCAGAATCCATGCAGAATGGGGTTTGGCACCAGCAATGAGGTGATTGGCAGCAGGTCAAATGTCTGTTTGTGCTCCGGTTCCAGTCACGCAGAGCAAATCCTGCAGATGCTGAACAAGTACAGAAGGAGCGGCACGTTCACGGACGTCGTGCTGCAGGTGGACGGTTGCGAGTTTCCCTGCCACCGCGCCACCCTGTGCGCCAGCAGCTGTTACTTCCGTGCCATGTTCAGCGGTCACTTTCGGGAAAGCGTACAGGCTAAGGTGAAACTTCAGGGAATCTCAAGGAGAACCATGGAGCATTTGCTCAACTTCATGTATGAGGGCAAACTGAGTCTAGACGAGGAGAACGTGCAGAGCGTCTACCAGGCGGCAGATTGGCTGGATGTGCCGGCACTGTCCGTGGCCTGCGTGCAGTTCCTGGAGAAATCCGTCAATCCGGCCAACTGCCTCAGCCTCATGGACTTGGCCGACTCATACTCGCTCCGGCCTCTGCAGGAGCGCTGTCTGAACCTGCTATACAACAACTCAGAGCAGGTTTTCAAGCACGAGGAGTTCCTCAGCTCGTGCAAAGCCAGAGTCCTGGAGCTGCTGACCTGTGAGGAGCTGCAGGTGACGGAGGAGGTTCGGGTGGAGACCGCGCTCAGGTGGGTCCATCACCGGCCGGCGGAAAGGAAGCAGGATCTCAAAGAGCTGCTGGAGCAGATGCGTCTTCCCCTGCTGGACCCGGCGTTCTTCACCGGCACGCTAGAAACGGACGAGCTGGTTCTGGACTGTCGCGACTGCAGGCCGCTGCTGCTCGAGGCCAAGAAGTACCACGTTTACGGGCGTGAAGTGAGCACGCCACGCACCAAACCCAGAAGGTGAGTCCAACATCTCACAACTCTTTATAACAGGGCGGGTCACGGAGGGTTCAGCTCAATGAAAAGAAAACATTTAAAGTACAACCTGCTGAAATAAACCCTAAAATCATCTTGGTTTAAGACGGACACTTAGCTGGTTACGGGCTGAGTTCAGAATGTTTAGATATTTTTAATACAAAAAGACTAAGTAAGAAAGTCATTTTTTGGAGTGTGATGCTAAATAAAACAGCTTAAACTTATTGCCTGGTTTAGGCTGGTTTCAGAGCTGGAACACCATTTGACCCACCAGCTAAAACCAGCTTGACCAGTCTGGAAACAAACAAAATGTTTTAATTTAACATAACATTTATAAAAACAAGCCTAAAAAGACTAAGTAAGAGATTCATTTTTTGCAGTGTACATGCATTATGACACACTTTATGTATTTGAGTTGATGAAGATGTTGTTGTGTTTGTGTGGTCAGGAGCTCTGGTTGGGCAGAGATGATCGTGGTCATTGGTGGTTGTAATAAGAGCGGTTTTTCCAGACTTTCTTTAATGGAAAAGTTAAATCCGCTCACAGGACAGTGGATCTCCTCTGCTGCTGTTCCTGGATATCCAAAATCTGAGTTTTCAGCGTGTGAACTACAGAATGACATTTACCTCTCAGGTCAGTAAACTTACGACTGTAATTCTGCTGAACGTGATTGTAATTCTTCTGAAGCGTTCCTGCTGTTTACAGCAAACTTTCGTGTGGCTTCTCTGTTACTCTATCAGATCTGCAATCGTGTCACGTGACGTCTGATTTCTAGAGAACTCTATCAAATCTCCTATTGCTTAGGGAAGGAGACATCAGATTATTGTTGTTTGACTTTATTACTTTGAAGACTAAAGATCAAATGATGGGTGATTGTGTTTCCAGGCGGGCAGCTGAACAGCTCAGATGTTTGGAGGTTTATGTCTGGCATCAATCAGTGGGTTCGTGTCCGGGCTTTGTCCAAGGGCAGATGGAAACATGAGATGGTTTCTCTTTGTGGAAAGGTTAGTCCTCTATCTATCAGGGTTTAATGTTCATCATGATTTCTGTGTTTTGTGTTTAAACATAAGTTTGTATGTGTTTGTGTTGCTGTAGTTGTATGTTGTTGGAGGTTATAACGGTCGTGAGCGTTTGTCTAGTGTGGAGTGTTATAATCCTCACGATAACACGTGGAGGACAGTCTGTGATCTGCTGCTACCCGTGAGCTCGGCTGCTGCGGTCGGCTGCGCTGGAAAACTCTACAGCATCGGAGGAGCAGTCGGTGACAAAACAAACACTGACAAGGTGACCAAACACCTAATCAAAGTCAACTTTTGTTATTATTATTATGAAAGTGTGTGTTAAGATTCTGATGATTGTGTTACAGGTGCAGTGTTACGATCCTGTGACTGACAGGTGGGTGTACGTCACGTCCTGTCCGTTCTCTCATCGCTCGCTCAGTGCCGTCTCGCTCAACGGCTGCATTTATGTGACGGGAGGTTTGCTGAAAGAAATCTTCTGTTACGCTCCGAGCACAGACGTCTGGAGTTCAGTCGCAGAGCTGCCCATTAAACTGGTGCGTAAAATAACCTGAACTAATCTGATAGTTACGCAAGGACTAGGCCTAACTCGTGACAGGACGTTGAATTATTTGAAAATAATGCACACCCAAGGTGGTAATGTGGCCCGACGTGTGTGCATTATTATCAAATTATTATTATTATATTATTGAGTCAATTATGTAGAATGGCATTGGTGGTTATTTTAAGTTATACCACGGGCCTGTTGAATGCTTTATTCTGATTGGTTGAGAAATGTTGCACAGGTGTTGATTATTATTCGGTAAAACACAGACCTGACCATGGTGGTTATTGTCTTAAAATAACCACCAGAGTAAAGTCTGTGGAAACCGTAGTATAAGAGGAATAATTGAATCCGGTCCTTTTAATTGTCATTTGTGCATTATTTTTGGATAATTCAATCAATTATTCCTTACACATTTGACCAGTCAGGTGTGCGTTTATCGAATAAATAATGCATACCGTCTAGACCAATCAGAATAAAGCATTCAATAGGCCTGTGGTATAACTGCTAGTTTCTATTGATGAGTCAAAAGTTTAATGTTTGTATATTTGGAGTGTAATATTAATGTAAACCAGTAAATGTATTCATGTTTGTGTGTTTCAGGAGGGTTGCAGGCTCACCGTGTTGGATGGCAAGGTTTATATTGTGGGAGGTCGGGATGAGTTCTCAACTGGTGTTAATCATATTTGGTCGTTTGACCCGACGACTGGCAAACTAACAGAAGAGAATCCACTGCCACGATGTCTCAGTTACCACGGCTGTGTGACCATAACGCAGCATCTCTAGAAGACCTCCAGAAACTCCTGCAAAGATAAAGTTTGAACTTTATTAAAGTCATATAGAGTCATAAAAAGGCTTTACGCTGGAAACTTTAATAGGAGGGTTTATTATACAGGTATGTGATTTAGTAAAGTGAAATCATTACTCCTGTTCACTAATGCACTTGACAGCCAACAATCCTTAAAACTCAGACGAGCATTTATTTATAATGACTGTGAATCCTGTGAATGTGAAATCACCTTTTATACTGTGAAATGTTGTCTCTTTATACCTCATCTGTATTTATGAAGTTATATTCATGTTTCAATAAAACCTATAGTAGGTACAAACACTATCATATTTTCTGATTCCATATTACTTTGATGTAATAAAGATTTAGCTGATCTGTGAACATTAACTGGTCAAGCATTGCATTAGTAGCACAAAGGCTTTAAGGGTTAAGAGTTTAGAAACACACATACTGATAAAGATGAAATAAATATATACACTACAGCATATAATGAATCTATCGGCTAAATTGTAAGACTGTTTGAATTGAAATGAATATTTTATATAAATCATCATGGAGTGCATCATGGAGTGGATATGGTGTGCAGCTTAAGACAAAACTATGACACTGACGTATTTTGATATATTAGGGCAAGTTATTTTCACTTTCAAGACAGCTTTAACATTCATTTTAGTCTGAGAATAGACTTTAAGTGATAGTTGCTGTAAATCTGTTTAAATTAGCTTTTTCCTGAAGAACACAAAAGAAGATATTTTGATAAATGATGGTAAGCACACAGCTGATTGTAACCATTGACTTCCATTGTATTTGTTTTTCTTTATCAAAATATCTTCTTTTGTGTTAAAAAAATGTATACAACAAATTATTTTTGGATGAACTGTCCCTTAAAGTCCCACTTTTAAACCGAGAAAAAGGTTCAAATGTGAGGATGTTCATTAGTGATCTGATCTTAAAACAGGCTAAGAGGAGTCTAACACTTTTGAGTCTGGCAGTAGATACAGGGCCGTTTCTAGCAATTATGACGCCCCTATTGGCACCCCTCAAACAAGATCATACAATTTAACATGAAATATTACAAACAAAAAACACAAATCATGTAAAAAATCATCTCAACTTAAATGCATTAAAATCAACAAAACAGTTCAATAAAAATATACTCATTTTTTTCATTTTCTATTAAAGTTTTAAAAGCGAAAAATAATTTAGTGTGCTGTGCTTTTTACTAAACCAGTTTATAAACTTGACCTTTGATCTAATGGTGGTAATGAATGATTAGCCAGTAACTAATTGCCTTCTGATCCAATGGAGATTTACAGTACTTCATCCTATGGTGCCAGCAAACTACACTTGACCATTTGTATTACCCTAGTTTTAAAAACATACCATTGTTACTATGGTGAGAAGAACATAGTACATTTATGGTTACTTACTAGCAATAAAACCAATGTTTAGTCTATTATAGTTTAATCATGCTTCATTTCTTAAGGGCAAATGGTAACTAATGAATGTTTAGCCTATATGCTAAAAACAGAGGAAAGCAGGCTGATGTCTGGAAAAAATGCAACGAAACCTTCATGCAGATCAATCTCACCTACACATATCACCTTCTGTCTGATGCTGGTGAAATATTTTGCTGTCAGTTCTGTGTTAAACACGCAACATGTACAGTTGATCTTTTATTTTGTTGCAGTGCTCATTTTTCAGATAAGCTGCTTAATCTGATTGGACTTTTCATTTACAAAGTAACCTTAATTAATCTCTTACAATAATAATTTATTTAATAAAAAATTGTACAAAGACACCCAGGTCTGGTTTTAGGCCACGCTTTTAACTGGTCAGGCTGGGAGAGCAGCTGACCCATCAGCTTGACAAATTTAGCCTGGGAGGACCAGTTTAACCCAGCCTAGCCAAGCCAAGCTTTCAGCCTGACCAACTAAACATGCCCCAAAACCCTCATTAAAATTAGCCTGCTACACCGTTACACCAGCTAAAAGCAGCTTAAGCTAACTGGTACCACATAAAATATAATGTACACGTTTGACTAAAGACATTCAAGTCAATAATGATTTATTAAAACGGCTTTAAAATTTAAATACAATAATATGTTGCGATACGCGTGATACTAACATGTACTTACAGTGTCACGCGCGTACCGCTCAAATTAAAGCGCTAGATGGAGACAAACACCGCTGCGGCGCCCTTTGGCCGTTTCTCATTCCGAAGCCTGCAGCCAACAGAGGTCGCATACGTCATCAAGACTGTCTTATTTTAGAAAATGAATAAATAATAACGTTGACTAGTATTCTTAGTTAATCGAAATTGTTGTAATATGCTTATGACTTGCGAATGTAATGCTTAAATAAACCATGCTTGATGACGTATGGAGCCTTCATATGCGACCTCCGGAGGCTGCAGCCTTCGTATTGAGAAACGGCCACGGCGCCACGCTCGTTCACTTGAGCGAATCAAACAAAATAATTAAACAAACAAACACGTCTATTATTAGAAACACGAAAAAAATAATTAACTAGCTGTTTTGTATAACACACGTGTCGTGTAAATGACGATATAAATAGATTTTTTTGTGACAAGTTTTAAATTCACGCGTTTAACGATAGCGACTGGAAAAACGGCGCGATTTAGTTGCGTCGCGTGTATACTTCGATGTTAAATTTGTCGCGCTGCGCGTGAACGCCACTCAGATATGATGGAAGAGCGGCGAGAAGAAAAGAAAAACTTCCTCGTCAAATCCTAAATGACGGCTGGGAAAATCCCGGAATCATTTGGGATGCTGCGGTGATTTCAGGAGCACACGCGTGAGCGAGAGGCAGATAAAGATGAGACGCGCAGCTGCAGCACATCACACAGTGAGTAAAACTTTACACGCAACAATATCGCAATTAAATATCGTCGATAACCGAACTATAGCGGTGTTTACATGTCATCAATGCTGCACTCTTACCGTAGTTTACCATAGTAACCGCCAATATACCATCAATACACTCAAGAAACACTGTGAACTGAGGTAAATACTAGAAAGAGTTTGAGGGAGACAGAGAGGGGGTGAGTAAGAGAGAGAGAGAGAGAGAGAGAGAGAGAGAGAGAGAGAGAGAGAGAGAGAGAGAGAGAGAGAGAGAGAGAGAGAGTGTGAGTGGGGTCAGAGCTGTCCAATCCCACACAAGGTTTGAGTTAAGAAGGAAAAAACAAGCGTGTAATGCAGGATATTCTCACAGGATGTGTAGCAGAGAGAGAGCTGTAGTGTGTTCAGTATGAATGAGTCTTGTATGGAGTTCACGAGGAGACTCTAGTGAGGTAAGATCTCACCTGCACTCATCAATGTCTCTCTGTCATCCTGAAGTTCGTCCTTTTTTCTCTATATTGTGGGTGAATGTGAGCTCAGATCTGCTCTGTCATTGATGTGACGTCTGCTGGTTCACTCATTTTTTAAGTGCAGAGTTTAAATTTAGTCGTGACCTCATCGTGCTTTGATATCTTTGTTAAACAGATGTGTAGAAATGTGGAAATGATGATTAACCTTTAATATTTCTGCTTTGACATACTCTGTGGGTGTTTCTCATGTCAAGTATCAGTGCAAAGGAACTAGGAGGACACATTTAACTTGAAGAACACTGACGTCTCTTTACATCTGTGACGTCTGATGATGCTCTTTAACTTCTCAAGGTCATGTTTGATGGTTGATGTCTCAATCTCTCAATCAGCACTATGGATGTCCGTCTCTGGATCCTGATGCTCATCGTGAAGCAGGTGGCACCGTTCAGACGTCCAGCAGAACTTTCACCGTGTCATGTGGTGAGTTAAAGCATCTTCTCTATTTATTCTAGTTATCTAAATAATTCTGTGTGTCCATGAAACCAACATGAATCCCAGATGAGATCTCTTTAATATTTCAGTAGTTTCTCTGAGCTGAGTAATGTGATTAAATGGAGCACGTTGTTATTATGGCTTCTTCTCAGATGTTTCTCCTGAGACCACAGTGATCAGTAAGCGTAAATCATCTAGGGGCGGTTTCCAGGACAAGATTTAGATGAACCCAAGACTAATCTTAGTTATATTAGGACATTTAAGTCATTTTTACAAACATACCTTACAAAAAACATTACTTGTGTGCATCTTGAGACTAAACAATAACATTGATATATGTTAAGATACGTCAGTGCAAGATGTTTTTAAAGTAAAGCAGCTCAAACATGCAAATATTAGATAAGCCCTCTCCGGGAAACCACCTCTAGAGTTTGAGAAAAGATCTGAATTCTGTCTTCAACTTGTCTTTATATTTAGCAAATCTGCACATCAGATATAAATCTGCACGCCAATATAATCTCAATCATTTCCATCAACTTCTTCCTTCCAAGACCCTCGAAATCTGAGTTCTGCCGTTCACATTCATTCTTTTATGTCTAGTTGACAATTTCGTGAGAAACATTTGAAACAATGATGACGCTTATATGAGATTCCTCTGGGAAATAAAACAAAAGCAGAAAGATTCTGGATTACTGATGACATCTGTGTTCTCAAAGCTCCAGGACTGAGTTAAGGAGAAACATCTTGATGATGAGGCCAATTCACACTGATACAACAAACGCCAACAAATGCATTTGTTAGGTCAGTATGAAACCCACGTTGGCAGTTGTTGGATCAAGAAATGTTGGAATTTGTTGGAGTTAGTTGTTGTTGTTGGATCAATGTGAATTAGTCTTTACATGTTGTGGATGGAAATGGTGTTAGCAGTCTTGTGAGACACACAGTTATAGTCCGTAGAGGATAGTGCTCCGTTATGTGTCCGTCCTCACTGAACGGACTTGTTGAGAAAGGAAAAGGAGGGGCAGTCCAAGACACGAGGGGAAATTACAGACCCTGTGTGGAATATCTAAAGAATATAAATAGTTTGTGTGAGGCATGTGTGACGTGTAAATAGATAACATAGAGATGAAACAGAGTTATTCCAGGAAACAGAAGTGGTATGATGTCATGAGTAATATACAACGTACGTCATGATGGTTTTTGCTATTGAGACATCATCTGTATTAACTTAATGATGATTAATGGTCACCAGGTTTAGTTCCTGTGCTATATAATGTGTAGGTTATACTTCAACGTGAGTCACTTTGATTAAAAGCATCTGTGCAACGTTCCTCATCTCGTTCTCGCTTGTTGTTTTGCAGCTCCAGAAAAACGCAGACTGCAGTAATCTGAACCTTCAAAACATCCCAGCTCAACTTCCCTCCACCATCCACACGCTCGACCTGTCACGTAACCTTCTGCAAAACCTCACCCATGACGCTCTTCTGGCCTACTCCGACGTCCACCGTCTCAATCTGCACTCTAACCGGATTCAGTTCATCCAGCCGGGCTTCTTCCAAGCCATGAGCCGCTTGCAGGTTCTCGATCTGTCCAGAAACTCCTTGGATCTTTACGGGGCTCTGAAGACGCACGTCGGCCGGCTGACGTCCGTACAAAGTCTGGATCTCTCTGGAAACGGCCTCTTCGGCGATATGAGTGACTACTTCCTTCAAGACGCGCCCGCGCTCACCAATCTGTCATTAGATGGGAACAGCATCACGAAAATAAGCAGCGACATGTTTAATGGATCTCAGGCGTTAGAAAACATCGACTTGCATAATAATGTTATCATAGACATCGAGGATGGTGCCTTTGAGTCATTGACCCATCTCTCTGAACTTGATTTATCCATTAACTCGATTTCTTGTATCGTGGATTTTAACCTCTTCCAGCTTAAAACGTTAAACCTGAGCAAAAACAGCATGACCAACTTCCAGACCATCCATTCAGACCTGGAGTTCGAGCTGATGTATCTGGATCTGAGGGAAAATAAACTCCTCTATTTCCCCGTCCTGCCACAGAGGAACAAACTCATGTACCTGGACCTGTCCAGAAATCTCTTGAGAAGCGTGAACTGCTCCGGTCCCTTAGAAGAGCTGGAGAACAATTCCCACTGCGTCAGTACAAAGCATCAGGATCTTTCCAGGTTGCTCTATTTAGACTTGAGTTACAATCAGCTCAAATCGCTTCCTTCTTCCTTCTTCAGCAGTATGCAAGCTCTGGAGACCCTGAACATCAGCAACAACTGTTTGGAGAGCTTCATCTTGGATGGAGAAAGCCCTTTGAGGTCCCTCAAGACCCTGGACATCAGCTTCAACAGTTTGCAAGATCTGAAGTTGGAGGAGAACGCGCTGGCTGCGCTGGAGGTTCTGCACCTGCAGGGGAATTTTTTCAGCGCGTTAGACCCCGGGTTTTTTTCCAGGCTGCCCAGAATCCACAGCCTCCACCTTCAGCAAAACCGGCTCAGCATCTGCCCACCTCGGTGGAGTCCGGCCGACGGCTGCGTCTCGTTCTCTTCGCTCCCGACTTTACGCTATTTGTACCTCTCGGAGAACAGTCTCGCGTCGGTCCCGCAAGCTGCGTTTCAGGGCAGCCCGCTTCTCATTTTGGATTTGTCTCTGAACCCTGGTGTGAATATCGGCGCTCAGGCTTTCTCGGGTCTGGAGACGTCTCTCGCCCATCTTTCTCTGAGAGGAAATCAGCTCCAAACGCTAGATGTGGATTTCACCTCGTTCTACAATCTGAAATCTTTGGATCTGTCAGTGAACCGGCTCACGTCTCTGTCTCTGTGGAGGGGAGATTCTTCTGTCGAGTCCCTGAACTTGCAGAATAACAGTTTGGTTACGCTGGCGCCTGACACGGTTTCTTCTCTGCAGAAAGCTCTCAAAACTCTGTATGTGGGTTCGAACCCCCTGAGCTGCTGCAGAAACGCACACCTCCTCACTTTACTGCAGCAGGACCAACTGTCCGTGCCCGACATCGCCGTCGCCACCTGCTGGTACGGCAAGGACTCGGAAAACGTGGAGATCGACGTGAGTGCCGTGCGGGCGGAGCACTGCGAGTCTTTGGACACTAAAGTGTTATTGATCTGGGTGATCGTTGTGCTAGCGCTAGGACTGATGGTGGTGTTGACTGTGGTCTTCAAACTTTGTCACTCCAGACGTCACAGATTCAACAGAGGAATCAAAGCTTGAGGTAAAGCTGAAGAAAAGAGGGAAAAGAAACCAAAACGTCCTCACCTGACTGTGGTGGTGGTGCATGCATGACCATGAGGTTTCAGTATGAAATGCGTGGGTGCTCTCTGCAATCCATTCAATGTTAAATGCACAACCTTAAGATGTCAGGCTGATCAACAACATTGGCGTTCTCTAAAATGAAAAATTAAGCCATGGAGACGATCACGATGACCAGAAAGAAAAATGTAGCAGAGAAATATGTTGATTAAGAACGACCATGTTAATGTTGCAGGACTTTCAGAAGATATAACACTACTTTTCTACATGAACAGATCTGGGGCCTCATTTATAAAACACTGTGTAGAAACCATCCTAAATTTATCAAAAATGCGTATGTGTGATTCATAGAACGAATGTACGCACAGAAAACGCACATACCCCTTTCTTTCAGATGTGAAATCTATAAACCACAAATGATCTTGAACTTGTGTGCAGTATTTAAATGATGCCTAATTAATGTCATGGACATATAAAAGATGTTCAGATCCTTTACGAGCAGCAAGAATGGCTTATATTTCCAAAAACCTGCAGCAACCGGACAAGCAAAAGTGTGTACGTCTGCTCAGACCCTGACGTTCTCCACGTCAAAGACAGTTTTTATAAATGTGAACGTTGCCGTGATCTTTATTCTCCACACGTCAATGTGACACAAACACTAGAGTTTGACTTTATATAGCAGTGGAAAGATTTGACTTTCACTACACGCGTGCGATTGTGTAAGGGATTGTGCATTAAGTTTTTTTTTTTTTTTGATGGACCATCTGCACTGAAAGCGTGTGGCTTGTTTTCTCAGGACGGCTTTCCTGTTGTTCAGAGTTTCCTATCCAGGGACACAGAGCGCCATCAGTCAGTTTGTGTAGTCAATATTATTCCTTCATTATTTAGCATGAATTATATGAAGTTATCATCAGGTTTAACGCACCCACAGACTGGCCTGTTTGATCAGTCGCTCTTTTTTTAGATATTTCCAGGCTTGTTCAGAAATAAATTTGACCCTGGCGTCTATATCGGGTGATGTACACAAGATAAAGATAGTCAGGAAACTCCTGTTGAAGGAAACAGACATCATCACAGTTGATATTAATAGAGGTTTGTTTCAACACTGTAATATCAGCAGCTTCCTCCTGTCAATCTGAGTCACCACCGTCTGTCCGTCACAACCCTTCTGCTTTTTAACACTGAAACCTGTACGACCAGTACACAGCAATCTTATATGAAGGAATTATTTACAACTAATGTATAAATCTATATGTGTATAAATATATATTTATGAAGCTTTTTAGTATTTTGATAAATAAATGATGAACCTGATGTGTTTGTGTGCATTAACTGTAACTTATAAATATGATTGACGTCAGCTTTATTTATATTTCATGAATAGTTCATCCAGATATGAAAGCGCTGTCATTAAAATCAAATATAGTGGTTAATCAAATCTCACTCACAAGAACCAATGAGATTTAACTTAACTACATATGCAAAGTTATTTTCTTATTTTATGGAAAATTTCAGTTCACTTAAATACATTTACATTCATGCATTTGGCAGACGCTTAATACAAAGCAACTTATTCATCATTATGTGCAACCTAAACATTCATAAATAGTGCTTGTGCATTAAACGAATATCTTATGTATAATAATTAATAATAAATTGTCCCCACAAAGATAGGAATACCAGTGTTTTTGTGACCTTGTAAAAAACCTTATAAATCAAACAAAATGATGTTTCTTGAAAAAGGTTTTCTGTGATAGTTGCGGTTAGGGAATGGGGTAGGTAAGGGGAATAAAATTTACAGTTTGTACAGTATAAAATGCATTACGTCTATGGAATGTCCCCACAAAACATGGAAACCAGAATGTGTGTGTGTGTGTGTGTGTGTGTGTGTGTGTGTGTGTGTTAGCTGGCAGTGAGACAGGAAGTCAATGGCATCAGCTCTGTTGTCCAAACAGGAAACAGTTTTGCTACAGGAAAACGCAGCACACAAATGTGGAACATTGAGTTCTCACTGCTGTTTGTTTGCCTGCTGTTAACTAAAACTAACTTAAACTAAAACTATTAAATACCACTGGAATCTAGTGTTAACTCAGATATTGTCTTTACTTAAACAATGAAGTAAAATCACTTAATATTTTGTGTTTTGCTTATATAAAAAAATATTACTTAATTTTAATTTAACTTTTAAGTGTATAAAACTCATTAAACTAAAACATTCAGGTGAAATGAACTTAAAATGATCAGTACATGTTGTAAGAAATATTTAGCTTTTCACAGAATAAGAGATGATAAAAACTGCTTAAATATTTGTTAATAAAATGTCTCAGAGGTTTAATCTCTTATATTATTGATGTTGTTTTGTTGTAAATTATAATTTTGTGAAGTCATCGTTCAGGTGATCAGTGTTTACTTACATCTTCAGCACTTTTATTGTATTTCTCTTCACAGTATTAACAATTCATGTCAAAAATGCAGTTTGTGTTTATTTTGAGCATTTTGTATTATAATGCCATTTATAACGCTAAAAGTAACGCGGTTAACTAAATTGAAAATGATTTTAAGTTAAATCAACTTAAAATGAAGTTTAGTGAACTTGCTGAATTAAGTTGAATTTTGAAGTGAAATGTATGCTTGTTTTAGTTTACATTACTTTACATTACATTACTTAGTTTACAACTTGTCCGTGTTTACAGTGTGGCCTAAATTAAACTCATCATGAGCAATATTAGTGTGAGACAACAAAATGTAGTAAATAATAAAATGGCAAAAGCTAATAAAAGTTAATAAAAATGAAACTAAAATCTAAAAGTAAAACATTAATAAAACTAAACTAAAAACTAAGGGGGGTGGGGGGGCTCTGTGTTTCTCTGTTTAAAGTCTTATTTACATTCATGTCTTAATAAGGTTTGTATTAGTCTGTGTCTGCTCCTCTGTTTAAATCTTGTGAGTTGTGAAACTTCAGTGTGTTGTTTATTATTGTGAGATGTTTGTCTCCGACTCTGTCAACTTTAGATCAGGTTTTAATGTTTGTGTGTTTCAGAGTAGCAATTACGCAGCATTAACAATAAGAGTGTTGTTTATATAATTACTGTAAATCCTGTTTTTACATGAAGCTGAGATTATTAGAGAAGAGATTTGTGTGTTTCAAGAGCGTCTTTGTCTTCTTTCAAACAATAGCAGCGTTTATAATCTCTTCATAATACACTTACACTGATCTAAACCATGACATAAAACATCTCTGATGGGTGTGTGTGTGTGATCTTAAAGGTCCAATAAAACATCTGAACCGCCCCGGTCAGGTATGCAGAACCTCACACTAAACCCAAACATGATTTTACTCCAAAACACGGCCGGTAACATTATGTTGCTTTCAGTGAGATCGCAGCGTGATACCAAAGAGAGGATCTGTAACAGAGACTGTCGTGCATTTCATTTAAAGTGGTTTACTAGTGTTAAGAGACTAGCTGGCTGACTAGTTTAACCAGATAAACTCATCAGCTTTATAAGGCTGGAGACCAGCTAGACCAGCTTATGATAGAGTCATCTGTATTACCAGCAGGAAAGAGAAATGTGATGATTATATTGAGACGCAGCAGTTAGAGATAATGATGATGATGATGATGATGATGATGATGATGATGTAAGAGAGAGAAACTCTAATATTACTCCTGTGTTAGATCTGATCTGAACTGAACACATCACTTATCATCTGGAGACATCAGATGTGTCTGATCTCATGAATATCTAAACAAATCATTCTCATGATGTTTGTTTGTCCATCGGAAATCTGGATGAGTGCCCTTCCTCCACCCACTGGAGTCTCAACTCCCCCATCCGTCTGGATCACACACACAAACACACAAACACGCATGCACACACAACACGCACACACAGACACACAACACGCACACACAGACACACACACACACAGAGACACACACACACACGCACGGACACACACACACACACACACACACGTACGGACACACACAACACGCACACACAGACACACACACACACAGAGACACACACACACACGCACGGACACACAGAGGTGTGAGTCATGTCCAGGCTGAGAATCTGTTTTGAATCTGAGGTCCAGATCAGATCTTAATGTGAACTGACTCACAGTCAAAGTGAATTCCACTCATAACAACACACAATGTTTGTGAATCACATGACCTCTGTGTGTCTGTCTGTCTGTCTGTCTGTCTGTCTGTCTGTGAGTCTCATATGGTGCTTTGTCATGATAAAGGAAACACAATACATCTTCAGGATATTTGAGACTAAAGATTAAAGAAGAGCAGAGGAATCTGTTCATAGTTGATTCAGTTGACAACGGCCCAAAGCCAAACAAACACTTCACACACAAATACAGCAAAAGTGCTCTGTGTGTGTGTGTGTGTGTGTGTGTGTGTGTCTCTCTCTCTCTCTCTCTCTCTCTCTCTCTCATTGTGTAGTTCATGACCTGCAGCCCTGAAACTGAAATTCTCTAAACATCAACAATGAGAAGTGAATCCAATCTTCTGTCCCATACAACATGAGAAACTGCCGCTATCCGTATCACTGGCTTTATTTTCTCATCTCTCTCAAAATGTTGTTTGTTTTTATTTATTTTTTATTGGCAAGCCGCTGTCAAGTATTTATAAGATGGTTCATAAAAATATTAAACTCTCACACAAACATCTTTACGTAAATACACAAACGATCAGTTATATTCACATTATAAATCCTGAAGATGTGATGAGGAGAAGAGATGACATGTAATGAGATGTGATGAGATGAGATGTGATGAGAAGATGATGAGATTTAATGTGATAAGATGTAACTAAAGGAGCTTTAATATCACAGTTTAATATCACTTTCTAAACTAATAGCAGAATTTTGCCAACATTAAACCTGATGAGATATTTAAGAGATTCTCTTGTACTTTTTCAGTTCATTAGGTTTGTGATGTTATTGTGTTACTCTGAAAAACACATCTGGACTCAATACAAGCCCAACATTTATCAAACTGACTTTTAAAAAAAGCGTATAGAGTTTGTATTACATTTATTTAGCCTAATACACAAAAAACACATCATCGCTTAAATGTTTCTTTAATCATTTCTCAAAAACCACAAAAGGGGGCAAATGCGTGTTTCTCTCTCTCTCTCTGTGTCTCTCTCTCTCTGTGTCTCTCGGCCGCTCCAGCATCTCAAGTAAATTTAAAAGTACAACTGGTATCAATTAACTGACTTTCCTTTTACTGGAACCCATTTCTTGTCCAAACACAACACAAGTCGACTTCTAAAGGAGGCTCAACACACACACACACACACGCACGCGCACACACACACACACGCACACACTGTTTGGGCAGGTGGTCTTTCCTACACAAACTATGACAACCCTGCTGATCATCAGTTTCTCAGTTCTTCAGACACATCAAAGAAAATGTGTGTTATGTTCTCACAATACAAGTGTGTTATATTAGAGGTATTGTGTGTTATTTCAGGAGAATTATGTGTCTGCAACTAAAATATTTCACATGACCCCACAAAACTGACATTAACTTTCCTAACTCTCAGATGAGTTCTGATGTTATAAAGAGAGAGAGAGAGACAGTGAAGTCTAACTACACATGTGGGAATAACTGATAACAGCAGTCCTCTGACAAACAAACACACATTTCCAAATTTGGAGGCAAATTCAGAATACAAACCAAACCAAACTGTGTGTGTGTGTGTGTGACTGATTTCACCTCTTACTCATAAAAGATGTGTTGTCTGATTCATTTCAGCTCATAAAGTAACATTCTTTAAGTCTGTTTACAATTTATGGACTGCATGTTGACACGCACGCACACACACAGAGCAACGATGACTCGAGTTATATCTGTTTCAATGAAGTCTAAAGAGGCAGAGTTATATATTTTTTTCATTTATAAAGCGCTTTTCACAATTGTTTAATTGTTTCAAAGCAGCTTTACTTACATTAATAAAAGCAGGAGAAAACACAGAAAAATCAACAAGAGTAGCAGAGTACAGCAGCTAAGATTAAACCATACTAGTTAGTGTAGTAATAATGTAACGTATAGAAGAGAGATCAAAGTTAAGCCAATGTCAGCTTGAGTCCCAAGGGATCGAAAAAACTAAACAATTTTTAGAGAAAAAAATCCTTTGGAGAAAAAACTCTTGAGAGAAAGCCAGGCATAGCTGATCCTATAGAGAATATACTATATTAGATACTATAAGATAATATATATATCAAATAAAAATAAATTAAACGGGAAGCCAATGCCCAAAATCTGAAGGAAAAAACTGTAAAAGGTTGATGCTGTTATTTATTAGTTTTATTCTGTAAAGATGAAGACTTGTTAATGTTTATTTAACTTTGATTAAAGTTGTTAAAAACGACAGTAATTTACTGGCAAACAGCTGCATAACTACAGCAACTTAAGTGTTGTGTTTGTATTTTCTGATGTGATGCTTATAATAAAACGACTTGATCATATTTGAGAGATGTGTGACTCTCTGAACATCCCATAATGACCAGCAGATCAAACAAAGCTCTTCTGTATCTGTGGGTTAATGGAGCAAAACTCAACGTCATCACTTCACACAAGTAAATATTTTTAAAGTTTTTAGTCTCAGAATTATAAAGAAATTTCCTCAGCTGGAGGTTTTGTTCCATTATCTAAAGTCTTGAGATGAATAATGACATACAGACTAAATGAGTCAACAATCTTCATTCAGTCGAGAGGTTTTACCACCTAGAAGAAATGTTTTAGACTAATCTGTGGGTAGCGCTGAACAAGATGTTCATCAACATTTAAATGTCTGTGTAAGAGCGAGTGCGCTGCTCACCGTGACTTTGATGTTTTTCTGATCAGGCACGATGTTCACGGCTTCAGTTTAGTTCTGCTGTTTCTGTGGTGGATTTCATCAAAAACAACACATCTCAATGAATATGAGCTAAACATCAACACTTTATAACATTAAAAACATCTTGCACAGACACATCTTAACAGTAATATCAAGATACACACCTGTATTGTTTATTATAAGGTTTGTTTGTACTTAAATGTCCTAATATAACTGAGGCCTAGTCCTGGATTAATCTAAACCCTGTCCGGGAAACTGACCCATAATGATATGAAATTGATCAGCGCACAGAGAATATATTTCTATCATCATCTTCATTCACATATTGTATATATGAAGAGTACATATGGAAATTCTTTTAAAGAAACATAAATATGATTCATCTGCTGGATTTCCAAGTCCTATATAAACACACACACGTTCAGGGTCTGAAAGCGGTGGTCTGGTATCAATCTGGATTTTAAAGGCATTCCATTGCGATGGATTGTTTTCCTTACAGGAGACGCCAGCTGGACCGACGGCATTGGTGGGATAAGAGCAGATGTCAAATACTGAGATTCGGCTCATAAATTCTGCTTCAGAAAGTGTGAAGAACGCGAGATCGGATGATGGAGACTGTAAGTGGAGACACATTATCTGATATCATTTAAAGAAACACAACACACCTGAACGTCTCACAATCATCTGTGTGTGTGTGTATGTGTACAGATCATTCCTGTCTCTTATCATCATTATACAGTAAATATACTGTAGATCAACTACACAGGGTTTGGTTTGTTTAGCACATTCTTTTTAGATGGGTTATAAATTATTAAGAGATTCGTATCAGTTTCTGTCAGTCCAGCTTGATTATAATGTTAAGAGTAAATCCATCCTCCTATTATGGGGCGTACACACCAAACGCCAAATCAATGATTAGAACGGATGTGTTAAAAACAACACAATCAGGCTTAGTTTAGGGACAACACACTAAATGCATTGTCCCAGAATCTCTGTGTTATTATTCAACACATTTTGTGTTACTCTTGTGTTTCACACGAAATCAACATATAATGTGTTAACACATCGTAGAGTGTAGATTGCATACAAAGTCAATGCAAAGAGGTGAATAGATGCGAACTCGCACAGGCAATGCGAATGCCATTCACAACAAACGCGAACCTTCGTGTTCCTCGCTCTAGATAACTTGTGGGACTTAACTTCGTGTCATGTTAATTTTTTCAACTTGCACGTAGACGTGTTTATGGCGAATAGCGCATGTTTTCATGTCAATCGCACCGCTCGGTTCGCGTCATTGGGAATATATGTGTGTCTTTGCATTGAGTTTGTATGTAATCTGCTCGGGCAAATCCTTGAATTCATGTTTGGTTTGTACTTAACTAGTTGTATCATTTAAAGGGATTGTTACCATCACCTACTCATCCTCAAGTTGTTACAAACCTTTATAAATGTCTTTGTTTTGCTGAAGACACGGGATGATATTTGTAATTAAGCAGGAAACAGAACTTTCATTGACTTTCTATAGTGGGAAAGAAAAATGGTGCTCAAAAACAATTTGGTTACAAACATTGCTCAAAATATCGTCCTGTGTCTTCAGCAGAATAAAGGTTTGAAACAACATGAGGGAGAGAAAATGATGACAGAATTTACATTTCTTTAATGCTGTACACAATAAAGTGAAGTCTGTGTAAACCTGTACGTATCCGCTGCATTCCCGTAAAGCTCAGCGCTTCGGCAGCACAAAAGGTCACGGGTTGGGACTCAGAGAAAACACACTGAAATAAAAGTAGATCTTGGACTCACATTGGACTAAACCGTGTCTGAGGTTCCTTCTGCTTTTAAAATCATCTTAATAGTTTGTGTTGTTGTTCACACATCATATCACGCATGTGTGCGTCACACGCCTCTCAATGTGACACGGGAAGAGTCAAAAGAAGGCATCTTAAAACCCATAGGAAGATTGTCACCTTTACAACTTCTTCAAACGCTGTGACTTTAAGTTCCCTTTGAGCTCCAGCTGATGTCTGATATATTTAGCAGTAGGTGAAGGTTGTGATAAAGGTTATCTGAAGTCATCAGACATATGTGCTCCTCTATAGGGGTTTTCCAGCGTTTGCCTGCAGAACAACTGAATGTGAAAATGAAAGTCTGATCTAGTTGCATTAAATGTTTTATGATCTTAATGGTTTTAATGGCACTGAAGGGTATTATTCACTCTTTGTAGTCCAACTTTCAATAGCCTTTTGTGATGGATAAAACAATCTGGAGAGCTACTTTTTTTACAGAGTCTACTCAAAACCGTTTTACTTGTCGATATGTTTGATCATTGTTTAAAATGTAAACATGCATAAAATAAGCCAAGCTAACACAAAAAATATGTAATAAATATTAAAATTGAGGCTATTAATAGAATCTGCTTTGGCGGGCATCAAACACAACTCTTCTCTTTCCTCAATCATCTCTTTCTAAAGCTTTCTTCAACACTAATTCTCAAAGAAGTAAATAAGATCCAGTAAAAAGTATTAGAGAAACTCCCCTGCTGATCCGTGAGGGATTGATCAAAGTCATAAATCTATTTTAAGTGCCTGTCAGACTACAAACAAACATTACACAACAAGCAACAAAAGATCTTAATCAGGCATAAAAGAGGAGCAAGATAAAGCATTAGCCACAGACGCGTGCACTACAGGATCTGCCATGCAAATGGAAATGTAAATGCAAAGAGCATTCCCATCGGATTACTCCTCCGTTCCACACGGATATCAACAAATCACGGTAGGAAAGTCCCAGCTGGTTTTTTCTTTTCTTTTTCGAAGGCGTGTTTCTATGTTCACCAACACAATGACTCTCTTTAGGTGCTTACAGCTTACGGTTCGATGCCCCGCCCACCACACAGACGCTGGAATCCACCCAGAAACACCAGCATTACAGGACCTCATTTACACAAATACAAAACCCCCCCACCCCACATACACACCCACCCAACACACACACAGTGTTTATTTCCATCATAATGAGACACTTTCATGGAAACTGATTTCATAAATGGATATAATGACACCGGTACTTTCCACACAAACCCAAGAGCTCAGGAAAAACCGCACGGAGTCTCCGAGGAGCGATGTGCGAGCGCCCGACACACGAAGAGTAAAATCACCGAGCGGTCCTCTCTCACGGCCCAGCGTTTTGTGAATGCACCTGCCGGCACACCCTGTTAAACCGTCTGTAATCTGAGAGCGGGCGCGGGAGAGAAAAGGGCCTTTCACCTGCGCAAACACTCCATAACAAAAAGAATGAATTACACGCGCAAAAGAGTTTTGTAGTAAAGTTTATACAGTTAAAATGCTAAACGTTACATCACAAATGAGACTGGACGAGCAGAAGAGATGTATTTCATCATAAGTGAGCTCATGTTATTTACACCAAAACTATCTGATCTCAGGTTCCCTCCGTAAGATCGACATGAAGTAGAAATCGACCTTTTGAAAATCCGTGTCTCGCTGTAAAACACAAAGCACTACAGACACGCGGCCGCTCGTTCACCGCTGAATGTTTCTCTATACGCTCATCGTGAAAATACAAAATATCCCAACATAAGATTCACTTCTCAATGCCGGCCTGGATGTCTCTGTCAGGTCCTCCGGCACATATCAAAATCTGTCTCTTTCAGATGCTTGACTGCGATTGGTCGGTGCCAGCCTCCGGCGGGCTGGCCGCCGCCCCCTCGTCATTGCTGCTGTCCACTTCCTGTTCCATGGCCGAATCCTCGTCCAGACGCTGGCTGGTGTAATCGGTGATCTCCAGAAAGCCGCTGGGCTCCACCACCACGTTAGACTGACTCGAGTCAGGCATGATGGAGAACTGAGGAATGACCTGCAGACACATGACACAAATCAAACGTACATCAACACTACAACAACTGTGTGCGTCTGTGTTACAGTGAGGGAGACGCACCTGTATGATGTCCACGTCTGTGCTCTTGATGTGGCTAAAAGGTCCGTGTGTCGGTTTGGAGCTGCTGATGAGCGATGATGAGGGCGGGGCTTTGGTCAGCGGGCCGCAGTCACTCGACGAGTCCACCACCATGGGCTCGACGCTCGGATCGATCTCGGCCTCCATCATGGAGATCTTCAGAATGTCAGAGACGGAGCTTTTAGGTGCTCCTGCGCTGGTGCTGGACTCGGGCTTGAGTTTAACAGACACCTCACCGCTGCTGGACGCAGGCGCACACTGATGACCTCCGAACGTGATCTTGGTGACGGTGGCACCTTGAGTGATGATTGGCACCTGGGAAACACAAAGAACGTCATAATGCAGAACAGAGTTTCTGTTGAACGACACAGTGACTTCAAATCATACACAGCACATTCTGGTGGTATTTTCTATGAATATTAATATAAATGATCAGAAATAACTGAATGAAATAACACAGTGCTTGTGAAACCGAACCAAACGAGATCTCGTGTGTGTGTTTTTGCATTATTTCAGAGAGACTCACCTGACTGCAGCCGGGTGTCTTACTGGAGCCCACAGGGTGATGCGCCTGCAGGGGCGGAGGCTGCGACAGCTGCGTGTGCGTTTTGGGCCGGTTGTGTGAGGTGGGCGCCTGCTGAAGTCTGGGCAGCTGTGGAGTGTGAGGAGGGTTCGAGGACACGAGCTGCACCGACGGCTGAGAGCCAGCCGAGGGCGACTGAGAGTCAGAAGGGGCGGGTCTCTCTCGCTGCACAGACTGTCTGGGAGTGGCGGGCTCCACCCTCTTAGAGGATGTGGGTGTGTCAGACGGACTAGGGGCGGGCTTGCTCAGGGTGGGTGGAGCCGTGCGGTGCTGTTGTAGTTGAGGAGGAGCCTGGCTCACAGTCTGAGCGGAGCGGTAGAACAGACCCGTCTGAGGATCCAAAGTGTCGCCCTCTAACTGTCCCTCCTCCACCACGATCTGCTCCTCTAACTCTTTATTATGCGGATCAGACGCCTCCACCTGCGTGACGACATAAACACTTTAGGAGCTGCAGAAAAACTTCTCATGTTAAACTCTGATATAAACCACAGATTTTGCTTTAGGGTTCTGCCAGATCTCTGATAAATACTCTGTGACCTTTGACCTGCTGTATGACATTTGCAGATGTGGGAGGAGCTCTGTGACCTCTGACCTTCTGTGTGACTCATGCAAATGTGGGCGAGCTCTGTGACCTTTGACCTGCTGTGTGATGCGTGAAAATGTGGGAGGAGCTCTGTGACCCCTGACCTGCCGTGTGACGCGTACAGATGTGGGAGGAGCTCTGTGACCCCTCCCTGACCTGCTGTGTGATGCGTACAAATGTGGGAGGAGCTCTGTGACCTTTGACCTGCTGTGTGATGCGTACAGATGTGGGAGGAGCTCTGTGACCCCTGACCTGCTGTGTGATGCGTACAAATGTGGGAGCATCTCTGTGACCCCTGACCTGCTGTGTGACGCGTGCAGATGTGGGAGGAGCTCTGTGACCCCTGACCTGCTTTGTGACGCGTGCAGATGTGGGAGGAGCTCTGTGACCCCTGACCTGCTGTGTGACGCATACAAATGTGGGCGGAGCTCTGTGACCTTTGGCCTGCTGTGTGACGCAATCATATGTGGGAGGAGCTCTGTGACCCCTGACCTGCTTTGTGACGCGTGAAGATGTGAGAGGAGATCTGTGACCTTTGACCTGCTGTGTAACGCAAGCAAATGTGGGAGGAGCTCTGTGACCCCTGACCTGCTGTGTGATGCGTTCAGATGTAAGAGGAGATCTGTGACCTTTGACCTGCTGTGTAACGCAAGCAAATGTGGGAGGAGCTCTGTGACCCCTGACCTGCTGTGTGATGCGTGCAGATGTGGGCGCTGGGTTGTTGCTCTTAGATGAGGATAGCACTGGTGATGGTGAACAGGACGCTGTTTTAGTCTGGCTGCTGGATCCAGGAACATCTCCACCAATCAGAGCTTTACTTACTTTACCTGAAACACACACACAGACGTGAACCCCACATATCTCTGTCAAGAGAACTACACACACACACACACACACACACACACACACACACACACACACACACACACACACACACACACACACACACACACAGCACTGCTTTCATTGAGTAAAGAAACCAATCAAAAAATGTTCAAGGACACTTTTCATATTTACACCACAACACCAGATGTACTCTTCCAAGTCTATCAAAAGTCTTTATTGAAGGTGAAGATAGTAAAATGAAAATAACACTTTATTCTTTAAGAAGTATTGATGTAGTGTGGGTTAGTAACTTGTTTCAAACAGTGTTAACTGTGAGTTTACCCATGTATTCAGTGATGGGTGCAGACTCTGCTGTGCTCTGACCGGACGGTTCGGGTGACGGCTTTCTGTCAGGAGGGACAGGGATGGGCACTGCCATCTGACTCAGGTCAATCGTGTGCTGACGTGGTTTGGCGTCACCTTTCTCCTTCACTGTAACACACACACACACATGAATAGAGCAGAAACACAACAGGAAGAGGCTAATAAACACCAGATGGGTCACAAACACACACCACTGGTCTGCTGAAGCTCCAGCAGGGCTTTGATGGTAGACGTAGCCGACTGAGACTCTCCTGTCACATCCTGGTAAATGATGGTGGGACTCGCTTCCACTGCAACTTCCTGTTCGGTCCAATCCTGCCCTCTGGAGGTGATAACATGAACTACAGGCTGAGACTCTGAGAGAGAGAGAGAGACAAGATTCATGTTATTTATTCTGCATCAATCAAATCCTTTACCGAAAGCCAAAGACGCTACTGAATTAACAAATGATACAAATATGATGATATAGAGGATATAAAAAAACAACGTGTCTACGTGAGGTGCCAATGTTTTACATTCATGGATTGAAACAATGACACTACTGGTCACCAATAAGATAAGAAACAAAAGTTTGACTCTGAATGAACACATCTGAAAGTTCAACATCCATTT
Organism: Misgurnus anguillicaudatus; assembly: GCF_027580225.2. Taxonomy (NCBI): domain Eukaryota; kingdom Metazoa; phylum Chordata; class Actinopteri; order Cypriniformes; family Cobitidae; genus Misgurnus; species Misgurnus anguillicaudatus. The sequence continues at coordinate 41,196,059 of NC_073348.2, read as the reverse complement.
CCACATTTACATTTTAATATGAGATGTGTCACCACCACGTGTTTGTTACTGAAGTCAGAAACGGTTTATTGTTTTCTCTTACCGTGAGTTATGTCAGACGCTAGGCTGCCCTCCGTATACGCGGGCGAATCGTCTTTCGTCATCACCTCCTGGATGTGACCCGTGATAGTGCTGGATTCTGTGCAGCGAGAGACCTGCTGAAGCGTCTCGCTCACCAGCTGCCGGGTCTGTTCACTCACCACTGTCGTCTGAAAGGCCATGGGCTTGGGTTTGATCAGAACCTGAGGACACACAACCTGATGAGATGATCAGCACTGAACTTCACCAAACAAACGTAAACAAAGTTCACAAACATACTCTTCTTTGTAACCCACCTGCGTTTTTCCCTGCTGACCGTACACAATCTTGGTCGGGATGATTTTGGTGGTGGTAGAGGGCTGAACGCCTGCACCGAGACTCTTGGGCTGCGTCACAATCATTTTAGTGATGGGCCTAGAAGCTGTGATGATGGCCGGCTTCCCCCCGGGCACCGTCTGCAGGCCTTTCTCTCCCTAAAACACACACAGTTTGATCAGAAATACATTCACTTTGGGTCGTTTCAGTAGATCGGGTGATCTTACCCCTGCGTTTAACAGCGTTGTGACCACGTTTTTTCCTGGAAGTCCCTGTATGGTGGTTCCTTTGCCGGTGGTCTTCTGCACCACGATCACATTGGGTTTGGATGTCATGGGAATAGTGGTGATCTTTGTTGTGGTTCCTGTGACACAGAGCAAAAGTCACGATCTGCAGTTTTATTAGCCTAAATTCATGAAATCTTAGTCATTCCTCACCAGACACCATACTGGTGGTGAGAATTTTCCCCCCCAGCGAGGCCAGAGATTTGGGCACGACGGTTATAATGCTGCCGCTGGTGGTTTTGACGTAAGTGGCTCCGGCAGGTGACGTGGCCACGCGAGCAGCGACCGCAGGATTGACAGACGGCCGCGTGTACGTCGCAGGACTCCCTATAAAACAGACACTGTGAGTGAAAATATCATCTTTCAACTTACACACACACACACGAGGCAAAGGTGCAGGAAGGTCATTTGTGCAGTTGTGGGACTCCCGGTGGGATTGGAAATCAGTTTGGTGGTCATTATGGCTCCATTGCTGCTGACGACCATGATGGGGGCGGAGCTACTGCTGGGGAGCCCTGAACTGGAGGGTTTGGGTAAAATCTTACTGGGCTGCATCTGCTGCGTGATGATCTTCACACCTGCACACACGCAAACACACATTTATCCACCTGATACTAAAAATCTTCATCCATCACATTCAAACATCTAATGATACCTCCTCAGCCCGACACACAGTCTACACAGCACTGCTCAAGCACATGTAAACTCCAGGAATAAATCTCACACATACAGTCAGACTCAGTGTGCAGAAACACGCTGATGATATCAGAGACACATCAGATTCTGACTCCTGTTTAATCTGTATAGAGGGTTTGACACCGGGTGACGTGCCTGTGCTCTGCGCGGACGAGGAGACGGGTGATGCCTGCATGGCTTTAGGAGACACAGATTGAGCCGCTGTCTGCTGTTGTTTGGGGATCTGCAGAATCTGAGACGGAGAGCCGACCAAAGCTTTAGGAGACGGCAGTCGGCTGGAGGCCAGTTTCACTGCGGCAGATGAGCCACCTGAAAGAAACACAAATGAATCCTGACACACAGAAGCCCTAAAAACCAGCACATAACACCACAAACACACGCTTACCCTGCGCGATCGTAGACATCACCACCGAAGGGGTGGACGACACCATTGTTGTCACGGCAACAGGACCGGGTCCCGGCACTACGCTGGAGCTCGCCGAAATCACCATCGTCTGTTTCTGAGCGGCCGCCGAGAGCGCTGCACTCGATACCAGTTTAGACATGGCTGCGTAGTTGTGTGACTTTGACAGGATGTTTGGCACAAAGTTGGAGCTCGGAGACGTTGTCACGATAATAACCTGAATGAGAGAAGCTCTGATTAAAGCGTTTTAAATTAACGCTCAGCACAAAAGATGGTCAGAGTCTTATTTAAGAAGAGTCACAGCGTTTCTACTACAGTATCTGAAACTAACATTAAACTGAGATACGAGGATGAATTCAAACTTGAACACTCAATGAGGTTTCTGACCGACCTTCTGTGTGGTGGTGTTGGTAGTCTGGGTGGAGGGTTTGGTGAAGGTGATCTTCACAGGTGACATGTGCGGCGGGAGAGAGTTGGCGATGCTCTGCATCAGGCTGCTCATCTTCGGGCTGCCGCTCACTGGAACGGTGATGGTTTTGGAAATGGGCGCGGCCGCTTTAGGCACCTCCTTCAACAGCACAGGGGAGGAGCTGGACGAGTTTGTTCTCCGCCTCTTACGGGGTTTCTCATCTTCATCAGAGCAGCTCACGCCTGAGAAATGAGGAGCGAAAATGAGACATAACACAGGGTTCCCACACCTTAGTTCACTTCAAATTCAAGGACCTTTCAAGGACTTTCCAGGTCTAATACCCTCAAATTCAAGGACTAAATGTGGGGACACATTTCAAGTGAGAGCAAGGTTACATCGTGTTACCTTTTAAGATACATTGTTACAGTTCACTTACGAGGGAACTCGCGCTGCGTCACTGCGGTGACACTTTGGGGACACCTTCAGGGGTAAATGTGTCTGAATGTGTATATCAAATTCAACCAATGATGAGGCTTAACGACAAAGACAGTGTGACGCGGGAGCCAGGAAGTATATGGCTATCTGAAATATTGCCAAAGATGGCGTTACAGGTACGCAGGAAGTATGGCAAGGGAGACGCAGCGTCTCGTTCCCTTCTCAGGGAACAACAGTTACATACGTAACCCGAGATGTTTTCATGTGTCAAACACAACTATGCAAAAAAGCATTTTGGTATGAATCAACATTCACATACAGAAAATATAAGCATTTAAAGTGAACAGTTTAGCACGTGTGTAGAATTTTATGATATTATCCTACACTACACAGGGTTGATTTATTTCCAGAAAACTTGCATAAAATAGATTCAAGCACGTTCAATGACCTGTATCTATGTATGTATATTTTGAAAAACTTCCCAGGGTCTTACATTTTTTCCCCCTGATTCACAAACTTTCAAGGATTTCAAAGACCCGTGGGAACCCCGATAACAGCACAGAGGTTTGAAACGAATAAAATAATGGTTCTGATAAAGTAACGGTTACAACAATGTTCTGTAATGAGGTCATCCAAAAACTCCTTCAACACTAACAAACACTGCTCATGATAGATTTTGGGTGTGCCTGATTTTTGCTGTATTTTTCTGCTCATGTGTGTGTGTAATGAGTTTCTGCTGTGTGTGTAAGTATCGTACTCTTCACGTAGACGGTACTTCCGCTGGGCAGCACTACGACGTTTGAGGCGGGGCTGGCCGGTCGAGGGGATTTAACAGCTGCTGGTGCACTGGTGCTGCTGGGAGTGGAGGTGGTACTGGTGTATGAATAACAAACCACCACTGCAAGACAAAAACAATAAACCCACAATCATTTGCTCATTCTGTTTCTGATCACTGCGACTGTGAAGGGTCTCTTAAACTGACCCCTACCTTCTTTGTTGCCGGTTTCAGAGGGTGGGAGCAGCGATGCGTTCTGGTGCGCGCTAGCATTGGCCACCGCATTAGCCGTCACAGTGAAGGCTGTCTGAGGAACCAGTCTGGGCATCAGAGGAACCAACCGACGCCCCTCGATAGACCATTCAGATGAGCTATTGGGCCCGGACATGCTGTATGAAAACAAAACACACTGAAGATTCACTGCGGGTGGAGCTACTCAGCGTAACATTACACAAACTGATGGAGAGTTGAGACAGAAGAGATCAATTTAATTGGTTAGGGCCTTATGGTGCGAATGAAGCATTAAGTGCAAGTGATTTACATGTTAAGTGAATGCACAGACGCGATAGGGTTAGGGTTAAATCGTGATTCGCACGATTTAAGTTTAAGTTAAGTTTCATTTGATGCGTGAATTGTGAAAAATCTGAAATTAAGCTGAGGCAGAAATACAAAACAACAATGGAGGACAAATTTCAGGCGCAAATGTTGCGACTTAACTTACCTTCAACTATCCAACTACACGTGAATAGCACGATTTATAATAGCACGCAAATGTAACATGCTAATGAGACGAATTTCACACACTAATGCCTTGAATTTCACTTATGAATGACGCACGTTAATCCAAAATGTTCAAGCATCCAACTATTCACACAATTAATTCGTTTAATTCGCGTCCGGTGTAAACGCACAGTAACAGGTGATTATGACAACGTCAGACACAATGAAATGATGATGTTTGTATTTGTGAGACTCACTGGTATGCGATGGTGGTTAAGCGTTCATCATTAACAGCTCTGCGGACCTCAGCTCGATGACGTTCTGTTGAGATACTGACACACCAAACAACAGTTCAGAAAGACGTTCAGCCGTAAATCATACGGCACATCAACATCATCAGTAGCAGATACCTGAGGACTCTGGTGAGTTCTCCGAGGAGCTCTTTCTTGTCTTTAGTCAGATCTCCCTGAGCTCTCAGCGCACTGATCACACCAGCGTACGCTTCCAGCTCTGTCAACACATATAGCATAACAATTCAAACGTGTGCACAACAAACATGTGAAGGGTTAAAGGGGTTTAGTCTCACCCAGTTTGCGCAGGATTCGCTTGCATTCGTCTCTGCTGAGATCGAGCAGCGCGGGCCACACCACCGGCATGCTGCCCGTCAACGGCTTTTCCTGCTGAATCATCAACTTCACAACAACATTCTAAATTATTATTTGACATTATTATTATTATTACTGAATACATTCAATGATTAACAAATGATCACAGCACACTCACATCTGACAAAGCAATACTGATGCTGGAAACTTTCACCACTTTGTATCTCTAAGAGCCAATAATCTTCAAGAGATCCTGCAGAGGAAACGCATCATCAGTCATCTCAAGAACAACAGATTGATAATCATGTGTTGTTTATTAGACTCAGCTTAGATAAAGTTCATCATTATTATAAAAACTAAGCTATGAAAACCTCCTTTAGAACAGCAGTGCGGTTAGTTATTATCTTTAACCACCATACAAAAATGAACTATTTCAGCTGATATATATATATATATATATATATATATCCATGATGTTTTAACCATACTGTTATATTAGTTGTTAATATTTAGTGGTTTAAAGGGATAGTTCACCCAAAAAACAAAGAATGTTTGTAATAAAACTGCCATAGTTCCATAGTAGGAAAACAAACATTATGAAAGTACTGTGATAAAGGATGAAGAAGATATTTTAATAAATGATGGTAAGCACACAGTTGATGGTACCCATTGAATTCCTTCGTATTTGTTTTTCCTACTATGGAAGTCAATGGGTACCATCAGCTGTGTGCTTACTATCATTTATCAAAATATCTTTTTTTGTGTTCATCCGAGAAATTAAACTCATACAGATTTACAACAGCATGAGGATGAGACACTGATGACAGAATTTTCATTTTTCTGTGAACTATCACTTTAAATACCCATTCGAGGTCTCTCTTTAAGTCCAAATGTGTTTATCAGTGCAGTAAGTGCAGCTTTTAGAATGGTCACATCCATAATGTTGTTTATCCTCATAAAAGCACAAATAGTATTAATATTACCTTTTTTTCACATTTTAATTCACAGAATTCCTACAAAGCATGTTGTCAAAACGTTTCTTTTTTTGTCACAAACACAATTAAAACACATGCATAGACTGACATTTTCATCACATTACAAGTTTAAGAAAATTTAAACAGATGCTTCAATATATTGGTAATACATTTTTTTTTTAATTTTTAAGTGAAAATGTCACATCCATAACGCTGAAATTGCTCATAGGAATTGAGGTGATTAAAGAGTTAAAGCGTCACGGGCTCTGACTGACATCAGTTTTTATTCTGACATATTAGTCTGATAGGAGATCAGCCTCTCTGTATGTGTGTTCATTCTGATCTCTCACATGATTAAAGGGTGTTTATTATGATCTGATCTACGGTCAGTGTTTGTCACAGATCCAGACACGACGAATCAAACGAACAATATCTTGAATTAAATTAAAATTCTTCACGTCAGTTTTAATGAAGCAAATGCAGATTATTTAATCCGACAACAGAACATTGAGCATGAATCGTGAATGCTTTTAAAGAATAAATCTGTTCTACCAATAATAAAGATGTTTGAATGATGTTTTCTATCATTAGTTTTTATTGTCAGAGCTATGTTAGCTTTAGCCTGTAGCATCTGTAGTGTTTCACACAGCAGTAAAACTCTTCATTGACTCCTGAGGTGAAGATGTGTAGTAAAACACAGCTTATCATCACTACAATCATTAATGTGTGGTTTCAGTGGAGCACTGCGAGATGAAATTTATTCTTACCTTCATTTCTGTGCAGTCCTTCAGCTCCGCCATGTTTATCAAACAACACACACAGCTGTCCGTGAAAAAGCCCGACGAAATATCCACATAATACAATGAAACAAAACATCAGCGTCTAGATTTAGAAATCATACTTAATGAAATTAACTGTAAATCGCACTGATACTAAACAACAGAAAGATTACTCAACGATTTATATACAGCGCAGGCAATATTTCGGGCAGCGCATACTGGGCACGCGCGTCTTCATTGTTGACATTCTTAAGTGCGCGTTCACTTCACAGCATCGACGTTCAACCGCGTTCAACACTCCATTAGAAAGAACTGAAATACAAACATATTTATTTATTTATTATTATTAAACAGACACGACGTCGGCTTCATTTTCTGTAAATTACATTTATCCATTTAGCTCTGATTCGAAGCTAATTACAATTGAAAGAGAATTACAATTTAAACAATTTATACAAACACAGTACACGCATATAAAATTAATTCACATATAACACTTTATCTCAGTCACCTGACTTCATAACTTTTTTAAACAGAACTTTTTCTATTCCATGTATAGGCAAAAACACGTCATCTGACCTGCTGATGACGTCACTGCCGCAGTCAGACGCTAAACTCAGCAAAGTTTCACATAAATAAAACAACTTTTGGTTCCTCAGCAACACAGCACATTTTAAAACATCACTTAAATCACATTTTCAACAAAATATAAAGTGCCATTTACCATATTTAAAATCTGTTAAATATTAATATTTGGGTAATATGTTTACGGAAAGTCACCTTACAAAAGTTGTCAGCCAAACACGCACATATGTACCAAACAGATCAGAACATCATATTCCTGTAAATACAAACCATACACAACGCTGTATACAGTTACACAAATACTGTACAAGACAGAGTGGAATTTACCAATGATGTTTACACATACAGTATATCTTTTATATTAATAACTTTCATTTATCACACCCATGACAAATACAGTATGCATCTCATCTAAACATTAATTTCTGATTAAAAACAAACAGCTGTAAAATTTCAATCATTTTCACCAGATTGAGCTCTTTATGTAAGAGTTAAACAGTCCCTCCTGTTACAGGAATAAACCTTTGAGCCTGATTGGCACCGATTTCTGCCACATAAAGATCACCATTGCTCTGATCCAGATCTACCAGATGAGGTTTGATGTCCTCTGCCAGCTGTATGGTGCTGATCACCTGACATTGACCGATTATTCCAACAGGTGGAGCCTCCAGCAGTGTGATCTGATTGATGTTTAACTGGGCTACAACCAGGAACCTCTGATCTGGTGTGACTCTACAGGATCATTAAAACACATGTACACAAGTTCATAACAACTATAAACTGCAGAACGCTGTCTGACAAATCTACAAAAGTCTGGATAGTGAGATGATGAACAAGGTTTTTTATGTAAAAGTTGTCTCATTGTGGCATTTCTATGAGGTTAAAGGGGTCATACTATGAGAGTTTTTTTAAAGGGGACATATGATTAAAATCTGACATCATGTTTAAGTGCTAAACATGTGCTTCTAACAACCGTGCTTCTGTCTGCCTAGAAAATGTGAAAAAGATCAACCCAGTAACTTAGTTTTGGTAAACCATTCTCTGCACCATGTGAAAAAAATAGCTCCCCTTGCGATGTCAGAAGGGGATCCTTAAGGGGTCTGCACTATCCAACCACAGAGAGAGAGAGAAAATAATTCACTGCACAATTGAGTTTAAATTTCAGCAAACCACCATCATTGCGATTAGTGTTTGTATTTTATCAGCTCTTTTGCATTTTAAAGGACACACCCAAAAACGGCACATTTTTGCTCACACCTACAAAGTGTCAATTTTAACATCTTATTATAATAAATTATCTGTGGGGTATTTTGACATAAAACCTCAGATATGCAATCCGGGGACACCAAAGATTTACCTGATCTCCTTAAAAAGTCTTGTGAAATGTCCCCTTTAAGATGTCAAATAAATCTTTGGTGTCCCCAGAGTACATATTTGAAGTTTTAGCTCAAAATACCCCACAGTTCATTTATCATTGCTTTGATATTTTTATTATTTTTTCCACATAAAAGACTCATCCTACCTGACAGAGTATGGTGCGTCATCTTTAAAACAGCTTCCCCATGAGCCCAACCAGTCACCCGTCACTGAATTAAACACCTGAATGCGTTTATTTCCTCTGTCTGCTACCCAAACCTGAAAAATGAGCACACAAAACATGAAACTGCATATAAAATCATTATTCATAGCCATATTTAACATTAAATATTTACTTATGGAGAAAAACTCAAATGAAAGCTCTGTCATAGTTGTTTTTTCTTTCACGAATCACAAACAGAAAGAGACCTCATAAAAAACTCCACTAAAGCAAAAGCAGATTCGTTTTATATCAACATAAAAACAAGCAGATATCTTGAATCCTGGATAAATATGTGGCACATAGACACAAACCCGCTGGAAGTCGTCCACTGCCACACTATGAGGGATATAAAACTGAGCGAGTCCTTGTCCTTTCTCACCGTGCATCCACAGCACCTGCAGATCTGATCAATAAAAACACATCAGCAAATCCATCAACACAAAACTACAGCGAGCTGCTGAACATCAGACCTTTAGAGAGTTTAATCAGACGGTTGTTTATTCCCCCGTCTCCGTCCACCATGTAGATTTCTCCGGAATTGTGCACGAATATCTCAGCCGGCTGGTCGAACTGGAGGGGAATGAGAGAAGATCCGGCTTTTCCGGGAGATCCCAGCACCTGGAGCAGCTTTCCTGACGGGGAATACTGCTTTATCGTGTGTCCGTACGGCCCTGAACGCACAAGCCGAGAGTTACAGACTTGAGTTTTCTGCCAGCTCATGGCATCAGGTGGATAAAAAAAGAAAGGAAGATCAGACCAACCATTCCCAACATCTGTGATCCACAGCGATGGGTCAGATGAAACATTGGCAAGGAAAATCCCATGAGGCATTTCCAGGGTGGTGGTGTTCCACGCTTGTACGAAGTCTCCATCCGTGCTGAACACCAACACTTTAGGGATATTATCTCCTCTCTGCATGGATCAAACATGAATATCTGGATGTTGGTAACGGTTGTGGTGAGAGGACGGACGGTTTACTCACCTGTGCCACATACACCAAACCAGAGAGATGATTGACAGCCACCCCAAACACCTGACCTGTGAAATACTCCGGCTGTTTGGGCCACGAGATGTCCAGTTTGTATAACACCTTTCCAGAAACCCTAAAGTCACTTTTAGCTGATGCAATGCTTATCTGAAACACAGTGAACCAATCAGTTTGACAAGCACATCTGCAATCTCAGATCAAATCTGATTATAAAAACCCCAAACATTATCAGATTATAGATTTGACTGTCAGCCCCCCAGAAATACAAACACAACCGAGCTGCTTTAGTAGACACCACAGTAATACCGTGTACTATGGTATTCTCTGAAACACCTTGCATGGTAAATGATATGTTAATGAGTAGCATGGTATTACTATCTGACAGCATTAGTGTCTCGTGTAAGAGTACTTTAAAAGAGTCACAGAATATACACTCGTGATCGAAACAAATAAACAGAAGTGTGAAAGCTCGATTGAGCGCTCGATGTTATTCCGGATCTGACACAGAACTCACGTGAGAGCTGATCGATCCACACAGAAACATTATAAAGATAATTAGTGCCATGACAACAGCAATAAAACAGCAGTAATTCCTTCTTCTCATAGAGATTAATGTCAAACAAAACACCGACTGCTACTCTACAGTGCTACACTTCCGCTCTTCATCACGTGACAAACACACCCACCTGATTGGCTTAGAGTGACAGCGGACGTCACGCCCCCTTTTACATCATTACCGTTAAAATTATAAAATTTAAGTGAATTTGTTCTTAAAACAAGCAAAAATATATGCCAATGGAGTGAGAAAATGTTTCTTGAATTAAGTGTTTTTAAAAAAAGTAAACTTATTTCAAGAGTTTTGCTTGTTTTAAGTAAATTTCATACTTTTTTGGCTAAAAACTAGATTTTTTCTTAGGTCATTTTGCTCATCAAGATAATAAATGTTAATGTAAGAATTTTTAGATATTTGTACTGAAAATAAGACAAAAATACTAAGAACGTCATTTTTGCACGTATTTTTGTCTTGTTTTCAGTAAAAATATCAAAAAATTCTTAAATTAAGATGCTTTTTCTTGATGAGCAAAACGACAGATTTTTCTTGAATTTAGTGTTTAAGAAAAAAATCAAGATTTTTTTGCTTGTTTTATGCACAAAATCACTTAAATTTTATTTATTTTTTTGGTCTGAAGACGGGACTTTTTTTCTTGGGTCGTTTTGCTCATCAAGAAAAAGCATCTGAATTTAAGAATGTTTTTGATATTTTTACTGAAAACAAGACAAAAATACTAAGCAGTTTTTCTTGAAAATCATTTTTTGCAGTGTGCAGTGTTGTATGATGATATCATACCTTATTTCCTTCTCTTTTTTATTTTATTTTTGTTTTCTTCAAAATATTTTGTACTTTGTTTGCTACAATGATTATTGTCATGTTAGTAGTTATCAATGTGACTGCCAGTTAAAAAAACGTATTGTCTGTCAGTTAAATGTGTTTTCTGATACGCAATGTAAAAATATTGATGTTGAATGTAATATTATTTTGGGTTCTTAACATGTTTAGGTGAGAAGAGTTTAACCAGAAATGGTTTTAGTTTAGCTCAAGGTTGTGAACTCCCATACTGATTAAACTATATCCCTACACAAGTGCATAAAGGTTAATATTTGTCATTGATATATAATTGAAAACAAAAGGATGATGTCTGATGTGTTTAATGCTTTATTATGACACAAGAAATAATGTAGTGCTGCAAACTTAGGGACGACAGGAGGATTACATGAGAATGAGTCCTTGACATGTTTATCATGCATGTCCACAGGAAACTTTCAAACTAGTTAAACTGTATTATCATCATGTGTAGATGTTGAAACTAACAGCTTGAGTTTTTGACGGGAAGTTGCACATATTTAAGAGCCAGAAACACACTGCTGCCTGAAAAGTCTTTAATGTTGTAGCATAGTGTTGTTTTGTGTAAACTTGTGTTTTTGTGCTCACACAATATGGTATAATTGCCATAATAATTAGATCAAAACATACAATCCGCATGTATGATTATAATGACAATGATGACACTTAAATACAGCATCAGTGTTTGTCAAACTTCAGTCATCACATTTGACAGCACCTGTCCACCCTCCAGATCGCATTATTCAATGTGTTTCATTCACTCGGTGCAGAAGTCCAAAATAATCTTTAGTGCTGTTGGTTTCTATAGTGATGATGATGATGATGATGATGATGGGATGGTCACTGCTGTTATTGCTCTTTCGGCTGCTGGTTGGGATTCAGAGATGATCTTCTCTCTGTGTGAACCGGATTCAAGCGGTCATCACTCTCGTATGCTGGCAGAATATGAGAACTGAGGAAAGTGCGCACACTGAACAGCATCCTCCACATCCTGACGGTTCACTAGAAGAGCAAAAACAGAAGACAGGACATCATGATGATTATTTATTTTAACATGAAGTCAATGAAAGCAGAGTCCAGAAACATGCAGTCGTTCGCCCAGCGGCTTCAGTAAATGCATAAGAGGGATCGAATGGAGACTTACGTTTGTCCGTGGGTGTAACCGTGATGGTTTGAGCCGTGAACTCGTCGTCAAAGTAGCGCGTGTCCGTTTCTGATGTCATCTGAGGTTCGAAGGGAGGAACCAACTGCAGAAAGAAACGAGACGTCACCGTGAGAATCTCCATCGAATGAACTCACCGCTCACGTGATGTCACAATTACCTTCTTCTGCAGCACGTCCTGCCAGTTTATACCGGAGAAGAACTTGTGGGCCATTACATCTTTAGCATCGTCTGGACCGCCCCCCAGCCTGCAGCCAATCAGAATCGCATTAATACAGTCATTGTATCCCTGCAAGAGTAATGTGGTGGAGGGGACCGCACCTCAGTTTGGGGTCTTTTCTCAGCAGGCCCGTGAGCAGAGATTTGGCCTCGGGTGAGAGATTCCTGGGGAAGCGGATCTCCTCCATCACAATGAGTTCAAAGAGGCGCTCGTGATCCTGATTGTAGAAGGGCAGTCGTCCGCACATCATCTCGTACATCACCACTCCCAAACCCCACCAGTCCACCGCACGGCCGTAGTCATTGTCCTCCAGAACCTGTGGACACACGTGACATCATACGGGAACACGGTACCGTACACACACAGTCACTTCAACAGCAAAGACAGCACACAGATCTGATTCTCTAATCGATTGTCAGGTGCAGTAAATGTGATGATTTATGTGATTTGTACGTTCTGCTGCTGTTCGGTACCTCCGGTGCCAGATACTCTGGGGTTCCACAGAACGTCCTCATGGTGGCTTCATCTGTGATTCCCTCCTTACACAGACCAAAGTCTGTGATTTTGATGTGTCCATCTTTATCCAGCATGAGGTTTTCCAGCTAAACATGGCAACATTAACAAAAAATAACTACATTTACTTGTCGAAAGACTTCTTGACATTAAATGGTCAACACACAAAATAAAACTAGAATTTTTAAAACAACAGAAACTAAACTCTAAGTGGTATCAGAGAGATGTTAGATGATTTGTTATTGTAGCAGTGATGTCACATGTCCAGCACATTTTTACTGTTTTCTACATCTAATCATCCTAGATAACGTTAAGAACATTCTGTGAAAATATAATCTTGATCTTTGAGTAATTTCATGTGAAAGATTGAAATCAACCTCTGATCTTATCATTAGATTAGAAGAGCGAGTCTGACCTTCAGGTCTCTGTAGACGACGTTCTGTGAGTGAAGATACTCGAGAGCCGAGACGATCTCAGCGCTGTAGAACCGGGCTCTGTCCTCCGAGAACACACGCTCACGTGACAGATGAAAGAACAACTGTGAGAGAGAAAGAGCTTATGACAGAACACAATGATGTTTCATGAGAACAGTGTTTGATGAAAACAGAACATACCTCACCACCGTTGGCGTATTCCATCACAAAACACAAGCGGTCGTGTGTCTGAAAGGCATACTTTAATGTCTGCACAACAAAACACAACAGAAATGACTTCAACATTATACGGTTTACACATATACACACTGACGCTCTCATGATGTGTTCACACCAGACGCATATTGAAGCATTAGGTGTCAGCGATTTACATGTTAAGTTAATGCAAAGACGTTATAGACATCACAAATCATGCGAGTTGAAAAATCGGAATTTTGGCAGATATTCACGCCAGGTTAACCAATCAGGAGCTTGCTCTAGTAGTGACGTGGTTATGACATAGCGGGCGGAGGCAGAAATACAAAACAACAATGGAGGACAAAATCATCGTCGTGGCTGTATGTGGACACCCAGAGCTGTACGACACATCTTCATACTTTTATAGAAACAGGAATAAAAAGGAAGTTAGTGAGGAGGTCGGACAAGTAATCTGGTAAGTTAATCCGCTTTACTCAATTTGATATCTATACTACATGTGGAAATTATGCAAATTTCACTTAAAATGTTCAAGTGTTCAACTACGCACCAATAGCGTGATTTATTCGCTTAATTTGCGTCTGGTGTGAACGCACACTCAGTCTTTTTTCTACACAGACAGACAGACAGATCAGACCAGACAGACACTGACCGTCAGAAAAGGATGTCTGGTGTTCTGTAGCACTCGACTCTCTGTGACCGTATGTGCAACCTCATCCTAAACACACAAACACATCATCTCTAGATCAAATCATCTGTCTAATTCTACTTACAGAAATGTGATGTTCATTACCTTTGCGATGATCACCTCCTTGCGTAGGATCTTCATGGCGTAGTACATGCCAGAGGCTTTCTCCCTCACCAGAATCACCTTCCCAAACGTACCTTTCCCCAGCAGCTTCAAATAATCAAAGTCACTCATCGTCTACAAAATAAACACAAACCATCATCACCACCACTGTACGCCGACGTCATGAGAAGATGTGAAGCTTTGTAGACACCGACCACTCTTGAGCGAGACTTGGACAGAGACACCTCCATGTCCTCCAGAGCGACGCTGTCGTTAGGTGATCCAAACTTGATCTCCATCGGCTCTTCTGTTCCCTGCGCCTGCAGTCCATTGGCCACAACTTGAATAGCGGACATCCACTCATCCCTTCGTAGTGAACGAGTGGAAAGGATCGAATGATGAGAATGAATTAGAATTGAAAGCGTGTGAAATGTGCACGAGGTCTGCGTTCACCTCTCCTCGCTGCTCTCCACGTGAAAGGTTCGTTCGATGACGGTGGTCCACTGCAGACAGCGGATCATGAAGGTGTTGGGTCGCGGTCGCTCCGTCTTCATCAGCTGACATTCTGGAAAGTCACAGTCACTGTTTTAACACGAGTGATGAATGAATCGATGAATATTAATGCACATGAGAGGTTTTCACATGCGGCATACTTATGTTAAAAATACCCCAATTAAAAATGTATTTGATTTGCACTTCTTTTGCTGTGAACACCTTGTAATGATTTGCTAATGGACTAACCTGCCACTGAGAAGTTATTGAGTGGAGCTGAGCTCTGATCGGTTAACTCGGGTTTGTCCTTATAGCCGATGAACGATCCGTCACTCTTCAGGATGAAATACCGCGGTCTCCAGGTCTTTATATACTCACCTGTCACCCAAAAACCATTAATCATATTCATCATTTACTTTGGTAAGAACATGCGGCGCATTGATTATGTGCTATACCTCTTTTATGGAGCCAACCTTCCTTTACCACAGTAACCTCAGTCATGATGGGGCGGGGCTAAAGGGCTGATTGACAGACACGTCCCTTTAATAAGTCCTTCAAAACACAAAACAAAGCTTAAAAGTTTGCTCCAGAATATTTCATATCTTTTCAATGCAGATGACACACTGTTTGCAGGCCTTTTAACTTCCCAACACACTACAGTAACGTATCAGAAAACAAGAAGTGTGTTCGAGTTCATGCGGCGCGGCACTGCACAAACCGATCGATGTGGTTTGTCGCTAGCACAGTTAAAGATGAGGAGTTAAAGACGCAGCCGTCAAGTCGGACACCTGCTGCTTGCCATAGTGACGTGTGCGCCGTGTTTTATTTTTTATCGCGAATCAGGTGATTAGATGGTGAATTTGTCAAAAAACTATTCATTTAATAAAAGTTCCATCCTGAAACAATTTATATTGAATATTTTAGATACTGTATGTCTGAAAATAACAAGAAACATATGCCTAAATTATTGAAATACAAATAAGAGTTTTGTCTTCCACTTACATTCATTTTTAATTATTTACATGGCACAATATAACATATTTATGCATATTAAGGAGTTTTACCTGTTATAAAAACATACATTTATAATGTTTATTAGTGGAACTGAAGGTTTGATTAAACATGAAATGCACTTGACCGTTGTCATCAGTGATCATCAGAATCAAAATGTCTAACCGGCATGCACTGCTTTAAGTCAGCCGTCGATCAGTCTGCGCAGCCCAACATGAAGTCAGACAGACCTTATTTCACGTCACTTTGACGTATAGACGGTTTCATTAATTTAAAGACACCCGGGTTGACACGGTTATGCGTCTGGACAGAACTTAACATCTGGTCTCTGTTTGTTTTATGATCAGGCTAGTGGATAAACTAAACTCTGGAACAACCTCTTCAAATAAAAAATAACAAATATTTTGGTTTCTTAAAGGCGAGGGGAGATGGTGATCATGGATCAGCGCTATGCGAAGAGAGGTTTGGCAGCCGATCTGTAGTTGTATAGATTATATAGAACACATTTTACACAGTAGCGCTAGTTCAGTCAGTGTCGTTTTTGATAAGCTTTAGTTATGATTTAAACTGTAATTTAAGTGTTGTTTATTTATCTTGTTATCAGAAATAAACTCCTCTAAAAGGACTCTGTTGTTATTGATTATTAGCGGAGTTTACCGGAAGTTACGTTTGTTCCACGAAAACCGTTTGTTTATGTTGTTACTGCTGAAATCCTAGTGTTACATATACGCTAAGGTATACCATGGTATTACACATAGTACATAACCAAAAAACCCCATGGCTGTAGCTTTTAGGTACTAAATATGTAGCATTACTGTCAGAATCTCACTTAAAGAAAACACTTTGTATGACACAATAAAATGTTAACAAGCAGTGAGCTAGTTTCTCATGTAAAGCTATTAGATGAAGCTAAGCTAACTTACCTGAACAAACAAACTTACCATGTGAACTTTGGGTCTGGGTAACACACAACTCACTTTACATCATTACAAGTCAAATAACGCTTCAATACAGTTTAAAAAATGTGAGAGAACAAAGAGAAATCCGCTAGTTAAACTAGTTAATTTAGTGATTTATGCAAACTACCTGCTTGCTGTCTGTGCTAACGCGTTCGTTTCCACACAAACAATGAATGAATCGCGAATCATTTTTCAGATCTCAGATGTAAAGCGCGTTTATCGCTTCATTTATCGCGTCTTGATCCGGATCGAGAGCGAATTCAACACGCTCGCGTCCAGAGTTCAGCGGCAGCGACGTCACTGGCCCCGCCCTCGCTGCTCTCGGATCAGTTCAGTCCGTTGCTTCAGCGGTTACACAGGTAGGGAGGCGCTGCTCTGAGATCAGTATTTACACAACCAAACGGTTTTATTTGCACAGCGGATCAGAGAACAGTCTGTAAATCAATGACATGTTACGTCATCATAATCAGCACGCACTCATACTCTTTTTTTTAATGTAGCCTATGTTTTTTCTTTTGTTTTCTTGTTTATTTGTTATGACCATAATGCATGTTTACTATTCTGTATGTATGTTCTGTACTCTGCTGATAATATCATAAAGCCTGTAACTTACATGAATCATGGTAAAACCATAGTATTTTATTGTTAGTGACATACACTGTGCTGGTGATGAAACAGCATTAAAGCACAAACACACACTGCAAACACGCAAGAGCTTCACATACACACAAACCTCTGACATCACTCATACATCATATTAAACATGATGTCATTCAACTTAGATAAAATACTTTTGCTCTTATATAGAACCTCACATTTTCCTCTTTTTAAACATGTAAACAACATGTAAACTAGTTTCGAAAATAATAAAAAAGACACATTATCACACGCAAAAAAAGTGAACTAGTTACACGTAAACAAGACGAAATGTGCTGAGATTAAAACACACAATGGTATATTAAAATACTTCTAATAGAGTACATTCATATTCAGCCTGATACTTCATGAATAAAACAATAAAAATAAAGGCAAGCGTGTGATTTTGAGATCACAAGAATGAAACTGTTCTGTTTGTGGTTGCGATCAGAGCTTCCTTCATCCGTGTGTCAGGTGTGAAACAGGTCTGCGCAGCTACACCACATTGATCTTCTGCAGTTCCTCCAGCAGAGCTGTGGATGACAACATAACATAACATAACATCAGTCATTGTGTTAAAGGAGGAACTTCACTGTATTTCTCTCCATGAACTCAACTGACCTCCAATTATTTCTTCTTTGACTTTCTGCAGCTCTTTACGAAACTCTTCTAGGATTTCCTGTTATCAAACAAACATGTTTTAACTTCATGTAAAGACACAGTATCATGAATCTTAGGTTTCTTGCAGCACTGAATGACCTGTTTGAATTTCTCCATGTCTGCAGAGTCTTTGATTCCAGCCGAATCACCTGCGCTGCTGCCCGGCCTCGTCCTGGAGAAAGACCAGACGCACACACACAATGTGAAAATCGTTTTTTATGATTTTATGCCTTACAGACATTTTTTTTCTTTAAATATATAAACATACATTATGTAAAGAATAATTGACGACGGGACGTTCGATTATTTGAAAAAATGCACACCCAAGGCGTTAATGCGGCAAGACTAGGGCTATCACAATGATTAAATAATCATCCCATTGTGATTGTTTGACCTCATTTCGATGATTTCAGATCACCGCAATGATTGCATATCTCTCCAAAAAACACAAGGGGGAGCTGCAGCGCCTGTATAAATGAGACCGTATCTAATGGCGCTCCTTGACTGAGAGTGTAATGCAATACATTGCAAAGCCATTTAATATAATGAAAAAACAGCATTTAAAGAAATGCTGCAAAACTTTGATAAGCAAAGTAAAATATACATTTCCAAAGCAGCAATTTAAAATTTAGGGATTTTTTTCAGTTTTTTTAAGATATATTCATTAAATAATTACTTATGTGTATTAATATTTACTGCCAGGTAAACCTTGCAAAAGATTTAATTCAAATAATCACAACAATGTGCGAAACATTATTTCATGAACAAACAAAAAAATGTATTAGAATTAAACGTCAAAGCCCTAAAACAGCCAATTAATCGTCACAATTTATTAGACAATTAACCGTCAGCCAAATTTCATAATCGTGACAGCCCTAGGCAAGACACGAAGTGGAGTTACACGGCACGTGTGCATTATTTTCAAAAAACTTCAGAGGACCAGGGTCAATTATTAATCTTATACCAGGGTTACCACAAACACTGCTCTTTATTTGCACAAAAATACTAAATTTTTAATAAAAAGCTGAGATAATTGCATTTTGTAAAGGGCGTTTATTAGCATCAAAACATACACAGAGTTTTTACTGTTTTTGGATCAGTGGATGCTTTGGTGTTTTATAAGTTGGGTAAGAGCGACACCTAGTGGATAATAGCAGAAATATGGATTGACGTAAAAACTCGTCATTGGCAGGAAAGCGTTTTCTCTTAATTGAGGAGATAACTCATGTCATAACTCATTATATGTCAGAAACTACACCTATTAGTGTAAGAATGAAACTTCACAATGAAATAAAGTTTAGATGAACATTTGTGTCTCTAATATTTTTAATATGCAGTAAGCATTTAGAAGGAGTACTTGAGGTTGTAAGCACAGCCTACAAACATGATCAAAGAGAAACACATTCATTAATATAAAGAGTAAAGAGTGTAAAGTACAGTACCTGCTCAATGTGCCGCCAGTGGAAGGAGATACTGGACTCTTGGTGTCTTGACTCTTTGAAGCTGAATTCACACTGTTAATAAAACACAACGCAAATCTTTAACAAACTGTTTCAGAGAACGTACAGACACAGAGGTGAACACGGTGATGCCAAACTTTACCGCGATACTGAAGAAGGTTTCTCCCAAGGCTTCTTGACAGCTTCTGGTTTATCTGAATAGAAAAGATGAAGGACATTTAAGGTGAAGAACGTGTGGTGTTGAAAGTAAAGAGCTCATTATAGTTATGCGTAGGTCCTGCGGTGTCGCCTCATCGCATTGGTTTACATATCGTCAAAGTGCAATTACACACGCAGGCCACTAGTAGGCAGCATCCACGCGTGTAACCCACAGTAGCAGTGCAATGCCAAAGAAGCAGCAGATTGTTGTTTATCATTTGAGAAGATGGCAATGATGGAGTTAAATAGACAGCGACTTTTTGTTGTTTGAGTTGAATCACTCCTCAACTTGGCCCATCTGTGTTCTTACTGTCACAAGTGGAAATTACTATGAAGACCACTATTGGTTCTAGTGGACCAATCACAGCGCTTGTTGTCCGCATAGAAAGGCTGTGTTGTTAAATCAGGCTATGCAAAGCCTATGCATAACCTACGGCGTAGAACCTACACACTACTATAAATAACAATTAATCAGGAAGTGTGGTGTGGTTTATCTAATCATTTTCTTCTCACCTGCAGGTTTGGGGTCAGGTTGAGTTGAATCCCCCTGAGAAGAGGATGAAGAAATCACTTTAACACACAACAGAAAATCAATCTGACACACACACACACACACACACACACACATGTTTATTAAAACACACAGCCAGACTTACATTTGTCGATTCTTCTTTTTTCACTGCTGGCTTGTCGGACATTTTTTTTCTGTAATAGAGAGAAGTTGGTACATTTATAATTATAAACACAAACATAAACCAAACGCTCATGGTGCACTGCTGTTTTCTGCTATATTATTATTAAGGCGAGTTACCACTTTGCATTTATGTATCGAACCCTAAACATCAAATTAATAATGTGCACAAGCTGTTAGCCAAAATACTGGAAATGAGGATAAAGTCACATGAGGGTCAGGAGCCGGAGGTTCAGAAAAGAATGAATCCAATATTAGTTTCTAATACATAAATGAAAAACAACTATTTACTGACCGTCGAGCGAGAATAGCACTCATCTCTCCCATTAGTCCTCCACCACCACCGCCGCCGCCGCCACCACCACCACCACCACCTCCACCGCCACCACCACCACCACCACTACTCGCTGCAGGAGTAGGTGCTCCGCTTTCATCCTGCACATACACAACATAAACATGAGAGATGAGCTGATAGATCTGTGCATTCTTTCATTAGAAGAGAAACTCCATCTTACTGACCTTGGCTACTTTGCGTAGTTTAGCTGCAGCGAGCGCTGCGGCCAGACCTCCATCTCCTCCTCCTCCTCCACCTCCTCCTCCTCCTCCGCCATCTCCTCCTCCAGAGGGAGGTGGAGGGGGAGCGGGTGGTCCTCCTCCTCCAGAAGGAGGTGGCGGGGGAGGCGGCGGTGGTGGCGGGGCTCCTGAAGCAGGTGGAGGTCCAGGTGGAGGAGGCGCAGAGGTGGGAGCTGGAGCTGGAGCCGGAGGAGGGGCCGGCGCCTGTCGCTCTCTCTCCTGCTGCTCCTGTCTGAAGAGAGAGCGAGAGAGATGTGTGTGATGTGATGGAGCTCAGCTGTGATCTGTGTGTGAGTGATGATGAAGTTTATACCTTCTCCTGTGTTCTAACTCCTCAGCGCTCGGGCCGTTCTGTGGAGGTCGAGGAGGAGGAGGACACGCACCTGCCGTACAGACAGAATCAGGATGAAGGTGGAGAGCATTGAACTTATAATCAGGACCTAAGAAATCAAACTCTTGCCAAGTGTACACTTTACCATTGAGAGGTATAAGAACAAGCTGTCTGTAATTGTAGGAGTACACTGATGATCTGACCTGTATCTGTCTGACCGCTGAGAATATCAAGCGCTTGCGCCATAGCGCCAGCAAACTGTGCTGCATCCTCCTTACTGCCAAAGTTCAGTCCCCAAACCTGCCGTGCATCTCGCCACTGATGGAACGTCGGTGTTGCCTGATTGTATTTTATGCCTTTTACTAAAGGACAATTAATGACAACCTAAAACAATAAAAAATATCATATTATTCAAATAAAAGTCAGATGCAAAAGCCTCTAAACACTAAAAATGAAATAACGATAATAACTGAATGCTCTCGGCACGTATTATACATTCATCAAATACTTTCGCTTCAAATACGCTTAATCCCGGCCTTTCAGGCCATTCATATATAACTCTTTGTCTGTCAAAGGTGCCGTATAATGTAAAACTGTATTTATGTAGCCATAGATTAATAATAAGAGTTGTGTACATGGTAATGAAACATCATGAGCCTCAACACAATTGTTTCCTCCTTCTTGTGTAAACTTCAAAAGACCGCTGAAAAACAGACCAATCACAACATAACACCAACTGTCCAGATGAACATTAAATTACACATTAATTACAATGTTATTACAATGCTAAAAACAAAGTTGTGACTGCTGAGTTAATGCTATATGCTAGTTTAACGTTTAAGAAGTTCTTCAGTTACCTTTTATCTTTATTCAGAAAGGACAGTGACGAGTGACTGGAGACTTCTTTCAAAAGTGGAGATATTTGCCAAAAACGCTTGCATGCACTTGACAGTCATATATTAAATTGTGATTAAATGACTAAAGGAACATTTGTGATAACAAGGCATTTCAATTACTGACTAATAACCTTTTATCACCATTATAGTGAAATTACTCAACCTAAACATAAAAGTCACACTCAGCAGTATAGCGGCAGGAGAGGGGCAGGAATTCAAAATATGTGTTCATTGTGTCATGTGAATCTATGTGCATCGTGTGTCATGTCAAAATATCTGCATGCTGCAGACGTGTCTAAAGAATTTATGATAAAAGAGACGCTCACATTCACAAAATACTCACAAGACACTCACCTAACATTACACATGAGATTAAGTGAGTTTCTGGCAAACGTGAATGTCTATTTATATCATCGTCTGCAGCAGGCTCATACCTTGACATGATGCGCAATGCACAAAAGTTTACATGACGTGCCAAATACATATTTTATCATGATGAATAGTGATAGACCGATATATCGGCCAGCCGATATATCGGGCCGATATTTGCGAGTTTTATGTGTATCGGCATTGGCCGATACGTGGCTGCCATGTTCGCCGATTTTTTTCTGCCATTATTTACAGACAGAGTGCTGAAACCCGCAAGCGATTGCAGGTCATGTGACTAAAAACAATTAACCTTTCCATGACAACATCGAAAGCTCGGCCTAACAGCTAATAGCTGAACAAAGCTGGTTTTTATTTCTCTTCTCTATGGGGCGGTTTCCCGGACAGGGATTAGACTAGTCCTAGACTAAAATGAATGTAAGAACTGTCCAGACTAATAACATCTCTTTTTAACAACATGCCATTTTTTTACATAATTTTTATGATGTAAATTGAGTGAGCAAAAGCAGTATCGGCTCCAAATATCGGCTCAAGAAAATCGGCAGCCTGTATCGGTCATCGGCTTAGGCTGATGAAACAAAAATCGGTATCGGCATCGGCACTGAAAAATCCATATCGGTCGATCCCTAATGATGCACATACGTGCACATGCTGTGCTAAATACATGTTTTGACAAGCTTCACATTTGTGCGCGGCCGCCACTGACTTTGAGGGTTTTGCACCTGAACTCTTCATATATTTATCATAAGATGCAGCCTTTGCAAACCTTTATAAACACAACTTCACCACTTTAACACTTCAGCTCAACAGAGTGTTTGCACATAAAACTGTCAGTGTATGAGAAATGTATATTGGCATGATTTTAACATCTGAATCAAATGAAACCAGCATGAAATGGTCTGATCAATGAGTTTGTGGTACTGAGCTGCAGACAGGAAGTGTGAGAAACTGTAAGACCTGCGGTGAGAACATCACTCACACATTTAAACACATCATACTCTAGAAAACTTTATTCTGCTTTTTAAAATTACACACACACATGCACAGAAACAAAATCATGCAGAGACAAAAAAACGTCAACTTCCTCCGTCCACCGCACTGTACTTCACTTCACACAGCATTATCTCTAGTCATCGTGTCGTGTGTACCTGTTGGTCGGCTTGTTGTTTTCGGCCCACCACTCTGAAGGTGTTGTTACTGAGGTTCTGGAAGATATGGACCCTGCTGACGGCCTGAGGACCGGAACCGGCCGGTAACCAGCGTTTACTGGCGTCATCGTACATCATGACGCTGGCCCGCGCCTGACAGATGCTCTGCTCACTGCAAACACAAAGAGTTGCTGAGATAAAGACACACAGTAAAGTGCAGTAAGAAGAAAATGAGGAAGTGAAATCAGCTGCATCTGATCAGACTTCATTCGGAGACATGAAAGACATTAAAACCATAGCAGATGATCTAAAACATTAAATAAGAGCTCATGTACACATGCAGTTTTAAACAGAGAGCCAGTGAGCGTGAGGAGGATGTGGGAAACCTCGTCCGTCCTCTTCTGTAACCATTTCAATTCAACTTATGTGACACAATCATTGACTTCCGCTGATAAAAACTTCACTTCTAAAAACAATAACCACCAAAAAAACATCAGACAAAATAAAATCCCACTTAAATAACAAAACCATCTAAAGAATGTGATAAAACAGAAATGAAAATAATGAAGGTATCATTGTGTCTTTTAACTGTCGGCGGATGAGGAACTGACTTTATTCGAGTACACAGACTGAAATAATCCTGCAAACAATCATAAAAAGTGAAGTAAAGCTCTTTTGAGAAAGATGGTCATTAAATGAGTTCAGAAGAGGATGTGAGAGCAATAAGAGAGGAAACACATCAACACAAGTGTCTGTTAAAACTGAGGTGAGATCTCACACTCGTATTGGCTCTTCTCTGACTCTTTATGTAAATTAGATGAAGTTTTGTCAGAGTCTCATGCAGCTGTGTGCATTTCTTGCAATGGTTTACTTGCGGCTTTATCTGTGTGTGTGTGTGTGTATTTCTGGGTGAGATAGAAACTTCCTGTTATATCTGAACTGATGACTTCAAATTGATTATTAAAGTTATCAACTTTAGTTCTCACACACTGAATGCAGTTTCACATCAAAGCTCCTTAAAGTTACAGTTCACCCTTTAATAACATTGAATTTCATTTCTCAGATGAACAAAAAGAAGATATTTTGATAAATGATGGTATTAAGCACACAGCTGATTGTAACCTTTGACTTTCATGATAGGGAAACAAATACAATGGGGTTCAATGGGTACCATTAACTGTGTGCATCATTTATCAAATATCTTCTTTTGTGTTCATCAGAATAAATAAACTCATACAGGTTTAAACCAACATGAGGAAGAGAAAATGATGCCAGAAGTTTTATATTTGGGTGATCTATCTATCCCTTTAACATCACTTACTGTTACATCAGATGATAATATTGTTTCGAGTATGAATATTAACGGATACATTTCTATTCATTCTGATCTCAGCTCAGTCTCAAGACAATAACTCACACGAGTTCAGTTGTAAGATGTTGATTAATCCTGATCATATAACTGTAAATAAACGTTATATAATAAAACTAAACGACTAAATGAGAGTTTATATGCACTCATGTTTGGTAAAAAACGAGAGTTTGAAGACTTTAATGACAGTTTTATATAAAAGTTTCTCACCTCAGCTTTATAAAGACACATTTACACCTGATATTATTATTATTAATACCTCATGAGTGTAAATATATGACAGAATAAAAAACTCACCTCATTATAGATCGAGATCGATTCACGCGTTACTAATGAACACCATCATCCGCGCGCGTGCGTGCGTGTGTGTGCGCGCGCGTGTGAACATCCGCTGCTGTGAATATATTTCCTGGTTTTTAAACGAGGAACTATCAACACTCATCAGCCAATTAAAACACAATACTTAATGATTATACACGGAAATAAATACATGACAAACTCTTTAAACATATCAATCATTTATGAATCATGATGACTAATGAGTAGGTTTATAAAATCACCAACTGAGAAAATAGCAAAGATCTTTATTTTTTCTTATTTGATATAAAGTCGAGGTTCTCGATGATGGTGTAAACAATAAAATTGATCTATATGTGATAAAACAACTGAATGGTAAAATAAGTGAGAAAAAACATCTATTAGTCATTTTCAATCCTGATATAAAATGCAAACATAATTTATTATTTTTCTTTATTGTTAATTTTTCTTAAGCACATTGTGTAAAATATCTGATGAATTTCTTGAATATATGAAGTGACAAACATGAATCAATACATTATTTATGGATTTAATATAAATTATAATTTTTTACTTAATATACTGTACATTTAAAATGTGTTCAAAGTTTAGGGGAGAGCAAAGTTGACCCCCCCCCCCCCTTATCTAGGCAATGGCTATGGCTATGGTAATGAGAAGCTCAAGTTAAATAGTTAAGTATGATTTTTTTTTACAAAAAACTGTTTTTATCCTATCAAAGTAAAATTTATACATGCCAGGTATAATGGCTGTTATGTCAAAGCAGATTTATCCAGGTCTAAATATTTATACCAAATATATTGGTGATAGGCTAATGAATAAAAAACCATGTGAATGATTTAGCTAAAGATTAACCTGAATTACTATAGGCAGTTTTCCCAAAATGGTGTTACTGAAACCACTGAATATGTTTAGTTAAAAAAAAATTCTGTGTAGTTTCGCACAACTGATTTGTTCATTTTTAAACATTTTAGAAAACATATCATGCCAAGACATTACAATTTTAATACATTTTTATTTTATGCATTTGGCGTTTTGCAGGTCCATACTGACAAAACAAACTTACCACTCAGAAACGTCCATTAACAATCATCAAACAATAAATTGTTCCTCAAAATCTGTATTTCATCTGATACAGACTCAAACATAAGATCTGTTTACACACACACACAGAGCTACTGCTGGCATGAGCCGCAGAGCAATCAACATTATTATTGTTATTATCATTATTACCCTTCCAAATAGGGCAAATAACGACAATTTCATTCAAATGACAATTCCTAGGGTTGTAAATGAACATGTAAAAACGTTTCTGGACAAATTTTGCACTTAATAAAGTTACATACCTTCTATGTAAATATCAAAGAACAATTTAACATATTATTTCAATGCATTATTTGGCACCTTTAAAATGAAATTTAAGAAAAGTGCAAATTTTTAAACTATGTTCAGGTTTAAACAAAAAAGTCAGTGGGTCAGTTTACCCCTCAGCTGGGGAAGGTTGAGCCACAAGAGCACTTTTTTTCAAAGCCCTTTTGTTATTAAGGCATTCTTATCATTTCATTTGACACGAGACATCCTTAAATAAAGGTTGATGTTTTTGTTTGACTTCTGTCTCAGTTTTTCATGCAAAGAAGGCCACATATGTAAAAATCGGCTCATCTTACCCCACTCTCCCTTATACTTGGCACAGACATGAATGAAAAGCTGGACAGCTGGATGTCAAAACTGACATAGATTTGTATTGATTAAGTGACCTGACATTAAATAAACAAGTAAAATTGTGTGATTGGTGTTTGTTTTTATCTTCTCATTCAGTCCAAACTTAAAGCAAAGGTATAAGACACAAATGAAATATGTTGAAACAATGACTTTTTTACTTTGTATTTTTGTTTTGTTTTTAGTACAAATATCTAAAAATTCTTCATTCAAGATGCATTTTTTAATGATCACGAAAATAAGTCGAGTTTTTAGACCAAAAATATCCAATTTATAACAAATGTGCGCTCAAAACAAGCAAAAATCTACTATTGTGGTAAATTTTTTGTCTAAAAACTACTTTCTCATCAAGAAAATGCATATTGATTTAAGAATTTTTTGATATTTGTACTGAAAACAGGTCAAAAATACTATGTTAGAAAGTCATTTTTGTAGTGCATAAATTTGACTCGTACTAACGTCACTGTTGTTATCACTGTTATATGTGATAGGTTGTGTTATGTATTATATCCTATTGAAAATCACACACACACAGCTACCATCTCAACATTATCATCATTGTTTACATTTAGCAATATATAAACAATACATTCAGCACAAAATTCTTTATTAATGTCAATGCACTTCAATGTGATTTTATCTTCTTATAATGCATTTGGTTTTTGTGAATAACTCAATTCATGTCCTTTACTTTCTGTGCTCATTTTTCCTTCTTTCATATGAATCCAATTTTGATTCCTGAGGCTCAGTTGACTCAGATATTTCTGAAACGCTAGATTTCCTTCATTTAAAGAGACATGAAGTATAGATGCGAACAGACGGACGGCTCTTTTCTGTCCAGCGGGTGTGGTTCACATTACAAACAGAGACATTTAACAGTCAAACTCGGTGCCCATCTTCGTGTTTAAACACGCCACCGCTCAAAGAAACATGCAAATCTGTGCGTAGCCAGTGCGTTGACTGTTTGACGTGTTTACTGTGTGGACTTTATAAAGTTTAAGACCTCACATCATTCTCTTTCACAGAAATTATAATCCACTTTTACATTTCAAAGGCACCGTGCTTTCCTTCAAGAGGGACTTTGGGAAGATTCATTAGCGAGGGATGTTTCCATATATGATAAAATGTTCTCTCGCTGGACACAGAGATTATTTGCATACAGTTAGAGCGAGTCTGCGGATGACAGTACTCTAGTGTACGGCCCTATCATAACGTATGTTTCCTTCATCATCAGTGGAAAAAACAACGAAACAAAAAACACAGATGTATACGTGCAACACACTGGAAAAAAATACAAATCAACATATATGTTACTTTAACTTAACAAATCAAGTTAAACAATTTACATATGTCAACTTTCTTAAAATCATCATAGGTTGAATTGACTCGCAAAACCAAGTTGTTTTAACTTCATGCTGCGTGCACAGATGAAGTCTGCTCATTCACAGATTTTTTAATGGCTTGTTCTTATTTTTTTGCATGAATAAATATCATTCATAAGGCCATGAACAACTCTAGAGAGTAACACCTAACATATGGCGCTTGATAATAACTTTCTTTAGTTTGCATAATGACAAAATAACGCACTCAACGTCATCCAGACTTCATCTGAGAGGTTTACATCTGGGCCAGAAAGCCCAAAATGAGCCATGATTGAAAGAGAAGAATATGTTTATGATGAAGTTAAAGAGACAGATAACTGATGGAAAGCTTTGAGTCTCTGAACAAAAGAAAAGGACATCTGTTAGGTCTAGAGAAACCTATTCACGTTCCTGAACTGCGATGTTAACCGATAGTAAACAGTAAAAGAACCCATTTGAATTGCCTTTGTCCAAGTTTAGGTGACTTAAACCCAACAGACAATCAGCTGGAACATCAAATAAAAGCAAAATTTTACTAGCAGTTCAGGCTGTGCGTGCTCCTGTTAGAGCGGCCGTGCCCTTCACCCGACACAACCAGAAGAGCATTTGCATGGCAGGTCCAGTTAAATGAGGAGACCAGATTGTCTCTACCTGGCATGCAAACCAGCGGAGCTGCAGTTAAAGCAGCACAAACACACACACACATACATACACACACACACACAGGTGTGTCTTTCTAATGCAGAATCTCTCTCTCTCTCTCTCTCTTTTCTCTCTCTCTCTCTAGAGATATGGAAATGAGCTCTGAGATTTACTCTCTAGACATTGAGCAGTAAATGAGCAGTACAGGTCAGTCTGAGTTATCTCCAGCATCTGGTCAACTTCATGTTTTGCTAGCTCAAGTCTACTATCCAAAGTTAGTGGAGTGAACCGAACTTACAACTTGTAAAAAATGCCACGTTCATTTCTGGTGAAGAGGAAACAGGCGGTTGGTGCTGGATGGCAGTGGAAAGAATCTGACACCTGCACTGATCCAGACACAGGTACGTTAACTCCATTAGCAGACTCGTTCATCATAAGCGTGTGAGGACTATAAGATAAGATGATCTGGAAATCATACAATAAACTCTTAAAGTCATCAGTATTTTTGTGCACTCGACTGCTTACTGCTTTATAATGAATGATTCTTTTAATAAGCATTAATCAAGTTTCATTTAGTGCAAAGCTGCTGTGTAAAAGGTGATACAGAAATAAATTAAAATGAGATTCGTTTTGATGAATAAATTGCTCTTTGTTCGCTAACTGTGGATTTACAGTAAATGCACCTGCATCTTCATCTAAACGGTTTCTCTGAGACTGAAATAAGATGAATTTTACTTCAAAGTAAAATAGTGTTCATGTATAGCTCATAGCTGGTAGAGCATTGCATTAGCGGCGCAAAAGGTCAACACATACTGATTTAAAAAATGTAAAACCTTGTAGTGCACTGTAAATCACTTTGGATAAAAACGTCTTCCAAATGCGTAAATGTAGAAAAGATCTCAACAACATCTTAGACTCCAAAAACTGTCAATAATACACACTTAAACATATCTAGAACACTTCTTACAAGATTTAGATCTCAGCTATGAAATCAAATGCATTTGAGAACTCAGACAGAGATAGACAGACAGACAGACAGATCAGACCTGTGGTTTCATTTGTACTTTATTTGTTTCTTTCTCATGATAGAAGCAGATGTAGAGACACCCACCGATGATGTTCTGGAATCAGTGCCTGACACCCCACCGCCTGTCCAAAAACCTCCACCTGTTGCTCTGGAAGCCGTTCGTGTCTCTCGCTCTGTCGATTATGGGATGGAGAGAATCCAACAACATCAATCGCTGCATCAGAGTTCTCGTCCTTCATCTGCATTAGCGAACCCAACACAGCACAAAGTAAGTTCACTTTCTTCACATACATATATAGAGACTAAAGACATTATTAGGTGTAACTTCACTCCTGTTTAACTGCAGGTTCGGGAATCCAGTGGATCCTCAGAGTTTTTGTGCTCCGTGTGTCATAAAATGTTTCCTCTACAGCGCATGCTCACTCGTCACCTGAAGTGTCACAGTCTGATTAAGCGACACCCGTGCAGGTACTGCGGTAAAGGCTTCAACGACACATTTGACCTGAAGAGACACATGCGGACACACACAGGTGATAACATAAAACATTACCTAGCTTGGTCTCAACATCTTATTAGGTGTCGATGCACGATGACCCACCCGTGACCCTGTCCGCTCTCTCCGCAGGTATTCGTCCGTACAGGTGTGATCTGTGTGATAAAGCGTTTACGCAGAGATGCTCGCTGGAGTCGCACCTGCGCAAGATCCACGGCGTGCGTCAGCAGTACGCGTACCGCCAGCGACGCTCCAAGATCTTCGTGTGCGAGGACTGCGGCTTCACTTCCAGCCGACCGGACGAGTATTTCCTGCACGTGAGACAGCAGCACCCGAGCAGCCCCGCGCTTCGCCGTTACTACCGCAAACACGTGCTCGAGAGTCCCGCGCAGCACACCATTGCCCCCTTCATGCTGTACCCGCCGGCGGGTCTTTACATGTAAGCGCAACTGTCTGAACAGGACTGATGACTGTCAAGGAAACTCTACTGGCATTGGAGCCAAAAAGTGTGAGACTAACGCGTTAACATGTCATTTACATGTTTACACGTAGTACATGTTAAGGCGTTAGTTTCACACTTTTGTCCCCAACGGCCTTCCGTACTACTGTGCATCTCCAAAAAGAGATGTTTGACAAGCAAAAGAGTCACGTTTATCTGTGAAGTCATCGACTGAAGTTGAAACCACAGAAACTCTGACCTGCTGTGTGTAATGAATGAACAATGTTATTTATCAGCCTTTTAAAAAAGAGCCATAAACTGTAAAGCTAGAAGACAAATGTAGGTTATTTTATTATTTGTTAAAGTGTGAAGTTATTCTCAGTTTTATTTTGTGGGTTTGACTCCTTTACTTAATCACAGATGAGCTATATCACACTATTACTCCAGCGATATTGCTTTATTAGTTTACAGTAGTAACCCTAAATACTCATGCGACTGTAAGGTTAAATATGTATTTGATGATGTGAGGCAAGAGAGTACATTTGCATTTTTAGCATTTCATGCAAATGTACATCAACAATCAGTTTTTACCCTATGAACACTTTCCAAACCACAAAGACAGAATGCAATATTCACACAGATATATCACACATGATGACTGTATTCGGCTCTGTTCATGTGAAATGTCATTGTGTTGTGTTGTGTTAAGGATTATTAAGAGATCCATTTTACAAATCAAAGTTGTGACTGTTTGTTCTTTCACCCGTATATAAGAATGATCAGTGTTGTATTAGTACATCAGATTAAAGGGACATTCTGTCATCATTTTTGGGTGAACTATCCCTTAAACAGTTAATCATTGTAGCAAGAGTCATCTTCTACACCAAAGTTACTGGTTAATTGTCCAAGATAACGAGAAAATGATCATAGAGTATTTCTAATGTTTTCATGTGATCTCTTATTAGATATTGAGAAGTTAGGGATTGTTTATTTATAAACACAATTAATCTACAACAGATTTTATTACATTATATTTATATCACTTTATTTAAAGGTACATTTTAAAGAAATTGTGTGCGGCCTTTACTTTTATTAAAACAGTGCTGTTGGGTTGTTTGAGGTTTAGTTTGTATCATTTAACAGTGATGTTTATCTAAGCAAACAACACAAATGGGCGATTACCCGGTTTAGATTAAGCCAGGTTATATTAAGATAAAGACATTACTGGTGTGAATCTTGAGACAGCACTGATATATACTGTATGTTGAGATATGTGAGTTTCAGTAAAAACACCTCAAACATGCATTTTAGTCTGGGATTAAACTCAACTCCTGTCTGGGAAACCAAACCGCCTCAAACTCATTAAAGCTCACAGCTGATAAACACAAAACTGCATCATTTATTTACTTTTTAAATACACATTCATGGTCTTATTGTAAGAACACAGAAAGATCATAAATGTATATTGAGAGAGTAAACAGAGTACATTTAGATGTCGAGATGTAGATTTACTCATTTAAATAATGTGTGTAGGTAACAAACATGATTTAGGGATAAATGCAAACTTTGTTAAATAAATAAGTCAACTTTATTTCCAAGTTGTTCACTTAGTTTTCTAATATGTAATAAAAATGTCATTTTCTTTTTTTTTGTACAAAAATAACATCATGTAGCGAATACACTGCAAAAAATGACTTTCTTACTTAGTATTTGTGTCTTGTTTTCAGTACAAATATCTAAATTAAATAAGTCTAGTTTTTAGACAAAAAATATACAATTTAAGTGAAGTTGTGCTTAAAAGAGCCAAAAAAAATCTGCCATTGGGGTAAAAAAATCTTGAAATAAATGTAGTTTTTTCTTTAAAATGTAGAATTTTTTGGATATCTGAATACAAAACAAAAATTCTAAGTAAGAAAGTCATTTTTTTCATTGTATGCATTGAAACAGTGTTGCAGATACTGAATGAAATATAAGTGCGTGTAGAGAGGATAGTGTTTGTGTTTAGATGATAAATCTGTGAACCTCTTGACTTCTGTCAGGTGCTTTAGACTCTAAATAAACAGTGAATAAATTCTGTATGTAAATGACAGAAAGAGGATCACCATACAGACAGAAACCTGAACATGTTAACACTTCTGTACAGCAGACTGGCAGTGATGCTCTTATAGATCACACAAACACATCAACAATCCACACAACTCAGCACTACACAAACAAACCAAAAGAACTGTTATGAAGACATCTCAATGTCTGATGTAATGTTGGAGTGACGCTATGAGCTAACAACAGATCAGACCGCTGTAAACCAGATCAAACCACAATAGAACAGATCAGACCAGTGCAAAGTAGATCAAATCAGACGGGCATATAGTAGAAGAGATCAGTGTAGAGTAGATGAGATCAGACCAGTGTAAAGTAGATCAGACCAGACGGGCATACAGTAGATGAGATCAGACCAGTGTAAAGATTAGTTCTGATCAGTGTAGAGTAGATGAGATCAGACGGGCATACAGTAGATGAGATCAGTGTAAAGTCTGATGACCTCTTCTGACAGTGTGTGTAGTGTCTGATGTGTTTGTGTTCTTCATCAGGAGATTTCAGAGCTACAGCGACGCTCCCACATCAGAAGTTCAGACCCTTTAGCACAAACTAATAAATATCCTTCACTCTTCACCTGTGGCCTGTGTACCTGTCATAAACAAAACATCAGAAACAAAGTTTAAGTCAAGTTTAGTTCAGTGCTCTCCTCCAACATTGTGCCAGCGGGCACCACACAGAGTCTGTGAGTTGCCCACCGAAGCACATTTTACTAATAGACTCTATTTTAATATTTATTTATTACATATTTTATATATTAGGTTGGCTTAATAATGATAAACATATCAACAAGTAAAATAAAGTACATTTAAGAAGTAAAACTTGTTGTTTTGAGTAGACTATATCAAAAAGATTGTTTTATTCATTGTGGTCTCGTTGAGTTAGATGCACAGTTATTTCAGCATATAAACAAACATATTCACAGACTAATAGAGAGAAAAGTAAAAACATTTCATCTTTACATCTCTAAAGACATGTGTCTAATGTTGGCAAAAATGTATTTATTTTCTATATAAACACATTATATTTATTAACTGAACACTTTTTAATATGAATACATGTCAAAATCTGATTTTAAACTGTTTATTGATTGGCTGATGAAAACTCACTCTGTTGAACAACAGCAGGTGGCGATGAAGTGGCGTCACTAGCGGGTAATGACAGGCAGAGGTCGCTGCTGAGCTCTAGAAACATCATCAGGGGGTTAAATAAGTTTGTACAAACACACACACACACACACACACACACACACACACACACACACACACACACACACACACACACACACACACACAACTGACAGGGGTGACAACTGTCTGCTGACTGACACACAATCGAACAAATGTTGCTGCAAACTGCTCATACTACAATAATAGAATGAAGGTGACAAGCAGCTGATGTGAACAGATATAGTGTGTGTGTGTGTGTGTGTGTGTGTGTGTGTGTGTGTGTGTGTGTGTGTGTGTGTGTGTGTGTGTGTGTGTGTGTGTGCTCAGAAACATGCTTACATGCCACAGCGGATCCTCACAGCGGACCGGCACAGAACACAGCGACCGGCACATACACAACTCTGTGATTGAAGGAGAAACACACCAAGACACAAACACACACACACAGACAAAGACACAAACACACATACGCAGACAAAGACACAAACACAGACACACACACAGTGGTTTGGGGTGTGCAGGATACAATGCATGACTGAGTGACAGAATGTAATGTGATTATCAGTAACATCATCTTAAAAGTGAAACACAGATCAGTCTCAGATTGAAATGTTTACAGACAGACACAGATACAATCATGTAAACTCTTTTAAACTCTTTAGTTAGTTTGATAAACTGGCCTTAAATATTATTGTAGTAACATAAAACTGCAAACTGCTCCTTTGATGTGATGTTTACTTCAGTCACAGAGTCAATATTAGACTAGATGAATGTAATGTTGTTACCCGTGTCTCTGCTGATGTTCAGTCTGTCAATCTCATCCTGTAATCTCTTCATCTTTTGCTTTAGTTCTTCATTCTCCTCTTCAGCTGCCTGTAAGCACCTGAATGAAACCACATCACATCACATCACATTACTGATGGACTAACATTGCCTATCTTTACATGCACATATTCTGACTAAATTGGTAACACTTTAGTTTACGGTGTCTTTGTTACACATGTTACATGTAATTATTATAGTAATAACAGTTATATATGCATATTACATGCAACTAATCCTAAACCAAACCCTAATCCTAACCCAACCCTACAGTAAGTACATGTTGTTAATGATTATTACTTAGTACTTAAATATATCATTACACTTTAACAGTGACGCCGTAAAATAAAATGTAACCACTGAATTTAATCTGATTGTAGGTTATGACAGTACCGTTTACGTGTTCCCTAATCTGATTAAAATGTACATTCAATATAATCCAGACAAAACATCTGCACAAGCGCACAGCCAGGGTTGCCAGATTAATGTATCAAAACCAACCCAATGGACACACAAAACAAAGCCAAAAACATCCCAATGACTATTCACAACCAAAATACCAATAAACTAAACTCAAATTTTTTTTAAAGTAGCCCAAATCTGAACTCAGCCAAAAAGCAGAGGACTTGGCAACGCAGCGCACAACATCCCTCATTGAGTTCACACTTTATTTCTGAATAAATGTACAAAGTCAAAGTTAAGTAAGTTGTTCTTAAGAAGTTTTCAGATATAGGCAATAAAAACAGGCACAGCCCTATTTTAACAGGCGTGACTCCATATAATGTGTGTTGCCATTGCCTTTCTTTTGCATGTTTCTGTGACGTGAATCATGTGATGCATAAATAACAGGTAAATATAAGATGTGAACTTAAGCACAAGATATTTTTGCATCCAATTGAGAAAATACTAAGATTCACGCGCTTACATGCATTATTTTCTCTGATGATCGGATCACAGATCAGACAATACCACCCCTTTAAATCCAAATTTGCATCCAATCAACCTCAATCATACTGATTAAACATGAAACATGAAGGCTTTTCAATCCGACTGAGCCATCAATATCATTATAATCGGATTATTTGGCTGCACCTACTGTGTAACAAACACAATACAAATGTTTTCAGAAATTCATTCATTAAAGGCGGAGTCCACGATGTTTGGAAATGGAGACGGGCCGACTACCAAAACACACTTATAGCCAATCAAATCAAATCAAATGCCGGGTTGCGTATGTGTGGGGCGGGTCTATCAACAGAAGGTCCAGATTCTATTGGGGAAGGGGCGTGTTTGTTTAGGTGATTTCAAATATCAACATTGGCTTTCAAACATCATGGACTCCGCCTTTAAAAACAATGCAAACTGTAATGACATTGTTGCTCCTCACTCCTGAAGATGAATCGTGTGTTTTATCTGGACACAAACAGTGTTATTGAACAGTAGACAGGTGAGGACGCGTCTATAGGATCATGAGACAGGTAAAGCAGGAACCACGAATGAATGAAAACAAAACACAAAGCACGTCAAGGCAGGGAGCAGTCTGATGACATCACAGACCTGAGCTTAATCACAGCCAATCAAAAGTGAAACGTTTACTATGGTGCATAACTACAGACAACAGTGTAAAGCTGGGTGGATAAATGATCAGTTATATAATAGATCAGATCAGATCTGAGATCAGTGCTGTGGAACAGATGATGATGTACCTCTGCAGTTCCTCTGTGATGTTCTCCTGTGTTTCTAAACTCCTGATGAGCTCTGGTTTGTGTTCTGGAGGATCATCTGGACCTGGACACATCTGATTCTGAAGCATTCACATTCTTACTGAGATTAATCCGTATCATGATCCAGATTGAGAAGATAAAGGAGGAGCATCATACCAGTTTCTCCTTCGGGTGTAGATAGTCAATCTTCATCATAATGTCAGCGCTGTGATCAATGGCTCCTGTCTCTCTGTAAAGTAGAAGTACTGCAGTGAACATCAAGAGCTCTGAGAGAAAATAAATCAACTGAAGATGTTTGACCTGGTGGCTGTGTAAGAGTAACCAACAAACGCCAGATGAACTCCGACTGGAGCGCGGTCCATGACGTCACACAAGTTCTCCTAAAGTACAGAGAAATCACTTTGATACTGTGAATATTCAAGACTGATGTGCACGACAAACATCTCTCGTCACTATATAAGCATGAGAGATGATTCAGGTACCATTTGACTGAGACAGTCATCCAGAACATCAAAGTTTGAGGTGTCCGTGGGATCTGAGACTTCAGGATGATATGGAGCTGGAAGAAGATGAAGAGAAGTCCAATCCAGACCCTTGAAGAACGAATGTTTCTGAAAGTCTCCAGAACCCTTT
This sequence comes from Misgurnus anguillicaudatus, assembly GCF_027580225.2. NCBI lineage: Eukaryota > Metazoa > Chordata > Actinopteri > Cypriniformes > Cobitidae > Misgurnus > Misgurnus anguillicaudatus. Next base: position 41,158,466 of record NC_073348.2, on the reverse strand, counting down.
GAACCCATTCTCACACTACGATCACAGATCAGACCTGAGATCAGTGAGCACGCATCAGAAGACACCTCCGAACTCATGATGGGAAATTCAAAATAATCCTGTTTAGATAAAAAGACACACGGTTTACTCTCATCTCAAACAGTTGAAAATATATAAAGCCATATTTACTCTTTATAAATGAATTATGGTTTTATTATAGTAAAAGTGTAGTAAACATAGTTTTTTACTGTACTGATTATCATTTTTAAAACCATGGGTAAACTAAAATAACCGTGCATGGACAAAAGAGTTTAGATTTTATGATCTTTTCTCATTTAGTAATAAAAGAGCTTACACAGTAAATCATTACACACACACACAATAAAAAGTCTGACTTCCTCCTCATTGATTTATTATAAGTAGACGGAAAACAGAACAAACACTACTGATGTGTACACTACTGAGATGATTTACTCTCAGACACCTTTGGAAATTTAAAGAGTAATGATCAGAGATCAGTGATATGTAATCTGAGTGTTTGTTATATCAAACTGTGTGTTTCTAATATTTCATTCAACAAACACAACACCTTGAAGTGGATTATTTTAGCATAGGTCTCAGAAATGGACTCGGCGTAAAAGGGTGTTGTTCCGAAAAGCATCTCGTACGCGCACACGCCCAGAGCCCACCAGTCACACTCCACACCGTATCCTTCTTCACCCTCCACCGCCCTCAGGATCTCCGGTGAGAGATAATCTGGTGTACCCACCGCCAAACACGAGCGAATCTGTACAGAAAACATCTCAACTTTACACTGCTCATGAATATTTAATGAGGCCTTCATCTGAGGTTTTGTGCAATGACCTCACCAGCCCATCATCGTCCAGACGGAGACACGAGCCAAAATCGCCCAATCGTACGTGACCGTCAGCAGTCAGCAGGATGTTATCGGGTTTAATGTCTCTAGAGGAGGGCAAACGGATATTAAACATCATGAAATACAGTATGTAAGAGATATGATAAGAGATTACCTGTGCACGTAACCCAGTCCATGAATACAATCGATGGCCATCACCATCTCAGCCAGGTAGAACTGAGCCATGTCCTCCGGGATACCATCCCCAAATTTACTGAGTAACGTCAGCAGATCTCCTCCAACATAATAATCCATCACTAAATACTTCTCAACACAAAAGAAAAAAATCATTCCTCATATCTTTGCATTCACTTACAATTTTAATAAAGTTTTTTTTGCCATCATCAAGTAAAACACTTTCCTGCCAATGATGAGTTTTTACAGCAATCCATATTTCTACTATTAAAGACTTCTGAGTGTGCTGTCGGTCGAACTCATTTTGTTTTTAAATATGAATCTTTTATCATTAATCTAGTACTTTTGGACTGGGGATGAATTTTTAAGAGTTTCTCTTTATTATGCCTAAAGATCAAGAACATTTTATTCTTTATACAGAAACTGTCAGACACGTACGAGGTAATTGTCATCCTGAAAGGCGTAATGGAGTTCTGTGATCCAGCGTCGATCTCCTCTGAGCAGAACCTCTCTCTCTTCCTGATAACATGCGGTCTGAACACACACACAGAGAGATACACAAACACACACACACACACACATACACACACACAGAGTGATTCATCACATGATGGATGGCAGAATTGTGTTTGTGATGAGATGAAGATGTCTTTACCTCTCCACGCTTCAGCATGTCCCATTTGTTCATGATTTTGAGTGCATACACCTGCTGTGTGCTGTTCATTCTGGCCAGTGCCACCTGACGAAGAGCAAGAGATTTGATATATCTGTTATCTGCAGAATAATCATCATCATCACAGAGATCTGAACCTCACCTCACTGAACGTCCCTCTGCCAATCACCTTCAAGATGTCAAAATCATCTCTCCTCAGTCGAGTCTTCTTCACCTGTCTGACCAGAGGTTCAGCTGAGAGAAGATAACATCACATGTCAGAAGTGATCCAGATGACTGCTTGGCTTCATTAATGGATGGATAAGATGAACATCCCTCCTGAAAGATCCAGCTAAGACCAGCATAAGCTGGTGAGCTGGTTTTAACTGGTCTCCAAGCTTGTTTTTAGCTGGTATTGCTGGTGTAGCAAGCTGGTCTAGCTGTGTTATGGTCACTTTTTAAGCTGATCTAGCTGGAAGACCGGCTGACCCACCAGCTTGACCAGCTTTGCCAGGCTGGGAGGACTAGCTAAAACCAGCTACCAGCATATGCTGGATTTTTCAGTAGGGATAACAGATGAAGAATGTGAGGTACATGTGTCATTCAGCTGATGAAGATCTACAGGATTAGTTTGTGACTGAACAGAAGTATAAGAGTAGATGTTACAGTCTTTCATACGCTCTGTTGCCCTTTAACAGTGAAGCGCTCAGAAATAAAACACATGAATCTAAAACCTCATTCACACGGCACTTTGGTCCAAGAAAATTTCCTTTAAATTGTCAGAGAGTCTTCTGTGTGAACACAAACGGGTGATTCTCGCGAAATTAGACTTATGAGGTGTCATGAGCAACGAAACATTTTGATAATAAACGCAAATGCAGAGTATCAAAATAAGAAGCATCTCTTCGTGTATTATTTTGCACATGATTTCAATTGACATCAAACCAATTTTGTTGTTCTTTCCACATTTAAAAAAATAAAAAGCTTCAGTGCACGTTATACTCTAAACATTTACAGTAAAGAAACATGTGGTATTTGGTTATCATTAGTAAATGTAGAGACAATAATAAGGAATATAAATGTGTCCAAGAAAAATTTTCTCATCCTCCGCAACAATTTTCAATCATTGTTTAAGCACTCAAGGAACTAACATTTAAAAAAAATTGTTGTAAGGGACATAATTGACTGTGACACTCAAGATGGCTACCAGGTAAGCAGTTCTTATTTTTTTTCTCCAGATAAAAGTTAAAGTTTTGTTTGTTATAGTACCTAGACAACTTTTTAGTTCTCATTACCGAAACATGAGTTTGTAAATGCATACATTTAATCATGTTGCGGTAATGATCATTTTTGATAATGTAAAAAATTTTAATAATTCTAAAGAAAATATTTTTTAAATCTTCTAAAAAATAATGGTTATAGTAAGTTCAGACCTTAATCTTATATGTGCAAAAAAATGGCTTCAAGGGCTTTTAAAAGAAATCTCACACCTTCTAAGTCTGGATTTCATGAGAATCACCCACACGTCCCATAATTGTTCTGGGATCGCTCTCATAAAGAGGACCTACATAACATTGCCGTAACATTCACAGAAAGCATTCTGTGTGAACAAGAGACAGTAATGTGGACACGCGTGTCATCGCAACTAGAAGTTATGGTTAAGCTCTTTGACACAGAGATTTAAACGCAGAGAAAGAGAGATAGATAGAGAGATGAAGATGTTACAGGGTGAAGACAGACACCCATCAGCTGCTGCTAAATTTATTTATGAGTTTCACACCATCAGAAATAATCTACAGCCCTGCTCATGTATTGTACTTTTAGTCTACCTCTCATGTGTCTCTGTTAATCTACAGTTATATACTTCTTTAATGTTTATATTTCAAAGTCTATTTCATATTATAAATATCCTCTGACTTCATTTGCAGTAGCACTTCATCCATCACACAGCACCTTAATTACACCTTAATGTTCGTTACTATTGTGTTATTTCATGGTTCCTGTTTTATGTATAATGCTTTGGCAATACTGTAAGTGATGCAATTATGCCAATAAAGTTCCCTTAAAATAAGAGAGAGAGAGAGAGAGAGAGAGAGAGAGAGAGAGAGAGAGAGAGAGAGAGAGAGAGAGAGAGAGAGAGTTGGTGTTGTGTTGTCCATGTAGGGTGTAACTGTTATAATGTCAACACTGCCACTGCTCTCTGTGTGTGTTTGTGTGTTTTATTTTGTTGCATAGTGACAACTCTTTAAAGGTATGAACACACTGACATCCTGTACAGACAAAGACACACACACACACACACACACACACACACACACACACACAGATAGTAGACATGTACACAAGTGTGTGATCTTTAGAGAAATAATTCTGTCATCATCACTGACATCATTTCACAACTGACTGACTGTGTGACACAATGAAAGTGTTCAAAACAAACATCTGCGCTGTTAAACCTCAAATAAATCAAACATAAAAGATATTAAAGCCACACAGACTGATTTCATTTACTGAGACAGCTTGAGGTTAAATAATGACAGTAATGATGACATGACCTCAGATGACCTTGTCAACACTGAGACTGAAAGACAGACATGAATGAGGTAATATGAGGTAAGATTACTGACCCCACTGAAGGAAACGTCTAACATATTTCTCTCGAGCTCGAGCAGACGAGTTAAACTCTTGATAAACTCCAACCATCAGATCCAGAAGCGTCTGCAGCCCGACGTGACTCAGTTGATCTGACGCGGGGACGATCGACTCCTTTAGGATGGGCAGGTTGTCTTCGTGACCCGTGTCTTTCGGACGAGCGGCTTTATTGGGCACTGGGCCCGTTGACATGACAGCGATCCAGACCAGATCTGATTCATCTATAATCCACCTCCATAACTCCTGAAGAACTCCATCAGATCTCTCACGCTTTACAGACTTCTGTTCCAGTACTGATGTATACTTAAACACACACACACACACACGTGCTCGCTCGCTCACTCTCTCACTCTCTCTCTCTCTCTCTCTCTCTCTCTCTCTGTTCCTCCAGCCAGCCTCAATCCCTTTTTTTGTGTGTGTGTCTCTCTCTCTCTCTCTCTCTCTCTTTATGTTATTGTGTTTTTCTTGAGGTGTGTCTCTTTTCTGTGTTTAGCTCTTAATTTTACTCTAGTATCAGAGTCACGTCACTCAGATTTACTCTAGTAAGAAAAGTTTGTCAGTCTGTTTAAATAAAACTCACACATGTGCTGCTCTACTTCTCTAATTCAGAGCAGAAACATCCACCTGTCACCGGTCCACAGGTCTCAGGTCAGTCCATAACTCATCTTCTCTCCTCATGGAATTTCATTGTGTGAACAGAAACACTGACGTCAGCCTCATTCTTCATCATCTTCATCACAGGTGAAACTCAACTCTCAGGCACATCATCCACAAAATTTTGTGTATTGAAATATTTCTCTTTAGTGTGTCAGTAGAAATCATCATGAGTCCTATGATACACAGAGATCAGATCTCATCATACTTAGATCAGTCTCATATTATCTGCTGGTCTAATCTACACTTCACTGAGTGCATTATCTCCAGTAATGTCTCCTCTATTAATATACACTGATAGGGTTGCCAGATCTGCATATAAAAACATACTCCATACCTAAATGACATATTTTACAGTCAATGTCGTGCATTACACACAATTGATTTTTACTGTATACTAGTCATCATAAACCCGTGTGTCTGTTACTATAATAAAATCATCATGCCTTAAAACTGACAGCATGATGACAAAATAACTTAGTGCACCAGTTTAAATGTAAGCCAAAGCTACGGGAAAAGCAGGGCTTTGGCAACACAGCTCACTGACTTCCTGTCAGACGCAAATTAGCATTTTAAGTTTTTTACATTTTTTTAGAAGACGTTCATGCACACCTCACTGCCCAATAGAAGTATGGCCTTGTCCCAAAATAACACACACCGGACTTGTGGACTTCCTTAGAGTCCCCACTTTGATGACATCATGTAGAGCAGACCTTAGGGACCCTGTAGACAAGGGCGCACCGGAGTCGTATTTTGCAATAGACTCGAGTGTCACACCAGAAATAGGAAGAGAAGTTGCCCATCAGTGTGGACTTCAGAGCGTAAAAATGACAGATTGGACACCTTATGGACTCATAGACTGAGCAAGCACGTGCAATTTAAGGCCACAAGATAAAAAAGTCCACATGAAGTGCGCCATTTGGGACAGGGCCTGGTAAGGACCCTAGCTCACTTCACATTGGGAACATAGGGACCATCAATGCTCAATGTTTTTTTTTGCGTTGCATTGTGGGAATATTTAGGGAAGGAACGTTCCAGTGCACTGGAAGGTTTTTGCGATTAACCATTAAAATGTCCGACTCCCTGATCAGTGCCCTGACTACTCAACAAGAGAGCTGATTGAGACATGAGGTGTGTGTGTGTGTGTGTGTGTCTGATTTGATTTGTTAATATGGGTTGATTTACTACTTCCACCTGTACTGTATGCAATTAAATTCTGAATGCAATGAATGTGTGCAACTTCTGAGCATAATTAAAATAGCTTCACAACAGGTCCAGGAACAATGAAACATTTTATAGCTGAATTCCGTCAATGTAGATTATATATGACCTGCTACATCCACACAGAAGTGCAAACTGCGTGATACTGAATCCCACAATGCAATGCGCATTGACTCTTTTTTACTCTTTTATCAGACTGACAAAAGAAATGTGAAAAATACCCAAGCACACTGTTTTAAGCATTTCTAACTAAAATTATCAATAACTAAAGTTTAATATTATTTATACAGTACTTATTTAACTTAAACACTATCTACCTAAGCTTATTTGCAGTAGTTTAGTTATTGTTGGTGATAGTTTACGTGTTTAATTAGGACTCGTTACCTGGTGCAGCCAGCCGACCGTACAGATGAACAACAGCCGAGTGACCCCGCCTACGTCGTCGACGTCATAAGGCGCAGCCCCGCCCCGCTTGAGGTTTTTATACATAGTGAATTAAAATCAGTTTGATTTTGATGTTTAATTAAATACAGAGCAGAGAGCAGACGTCATTGTTTTATTTCTTCATCACCTCTCTGAATCTCTTGTGTGTTTGGAGATTGTGTGATTGTGTGTTATTTATTTGTATGAACACAAGAGGGCGGTAAAACAAAGCGAGACAAAGAAATAAGATATAATCCTCATATGTTGTGATCTGATATTTAGACGTTAGTCTGTATCCTGACAGAATCACGACAATTAAAGAAATAACCAAACAATTTGTAAGGAATAATTGACGACGGGCCATTGAATTATAAGAAAATAATGCACACCAAGGTGGTAATGCGGCACGACGTGAAGCGGAGTGCCGTTACACCGCAGGTGTGCATTATTTTCAAATAATTCAAAGGACCGGAGTCAATTATTCCGCTTATACCACGGTTACCACAAACATTGCTCTGGTGCCTATTTTTAAGACATTTGAAAAGATAGGTGTGCGGTTTACAGAAAAATAATCAACACCCATAGAACATTTCTCAGCCAATCAGAATGCAGCATTCAACAGACCCGTGGTATAAACTCAAATAATAACTGAACTAACTAGTTAAACAGCATCACTTTAATCCTTCATCATCAGTTCTGCAGTAGACTAAACATCTCTGACCACTCACATTACTTAAAGAGATTTAACCCTCAACACGGCTCTTATTGACCATTTTGGGTGTGATGTAATTCCATCCAAACCAATGACATAACACAAGTGACCTTTGACCTTTATCAATACATTTACATGTCGTATACTTTATAAATTATCAATGTTTAATAACAGCATAAATTCAGCCCGACAAAAGTAATTAAAGCTGACATTTCATACGAGTTTTTTAAGATTTTAAATAAATCCCCAGAGTCCATATGTGAAGTTTTGTGTGTGTCCTTTAAAATGCAAACGAGCTGATATCTGCATCAAATGTCAGTGCCATGGTTGGATAGTGCAGATTAAGGGGTGGTATTATTATAACAAGATCCCCTTCTGACATCATCAGGGGAGACAAATTTCAATGATCTATTTTTTCACATGCTTGCAGAGAATGGTTTAACAAAACTAAGTTACTGGGTTGATCTTTATCACATTTTCTAGATTGATAGAAGCACTGGGGACCAACTTATAGCACTTAAACATGAAACATGAAAGTCTGATTTTCATGCTATTAAGCAAAATATTTACCATGATACTCTGTTACACATACAAGAAAAGAACACACAATTTCATAAATAATAATGAGACAAACAAAACTCACTCATAAAAATGAGTAAAAAAAACCAAATTAATATAGTTAATTAATAATATAGTTTTAGAAAGAAAACAAATACAAGTATCCTTTGTAAATGAATAATCTAAGAGTTTTAAATTAGATTGTGTTGAGTAAGGAATATTTTAAAGATTGTAGAATCCCTAACAATTTTCCATTATGAAAACGTTCCCATAATGTTACATTTAAGTTTCAAAAACTTTTATATTTGAACATTCTTAGAGCGTTAAAAACGTCCAGTTGTTTAGACGTTTTATCAACGTTATTGTTTGGTTATAAGAATGTTTTTCAAAACGTTTTTAGAAGGTTCTGCTAACAATGCAATTATAATGTTTCTAAAACTAACGTGTTAAGGACATTAATGGCAGATAACGTTAGGAAAACGTTGTATTAATATTACTGCAAGAACGGTTCTTGATAACTTTAAGAGAACTTTTAGAGAACATTAGCCAAAGTTACAGGAACGTTCCCTGTTAGCTGAGGCTGATGCTGTCAATCATATGAGAGAGAGGAGGGTCAGACTGGGTGGGATGAAGATTAACTGTCTCTCTCTCTCTCTCTTTCTCTCTGCTTGTCTGGCTGAATTCCCAGACTGTGGTATGCAGCTGTCTAAGTTAACCAGCATCAAACACCAGCAGCTAACTCCTGGTGAGAAGAAGAAGACAGTAGAAAGAGAAAGTTGTGTAGATGTTGGGTGAGTAATGTTGAGCTGTGGAGATTTAGGGTGGGTGGATAATGTTCTGCTGGGACTCGGGTCGGGAGGTCTGGAAAATCTCATTTGAGTCTCAATGTTGTGAGCAGAAGTAGGTCAGTGCTGCACTTCTCTATTTCATCTCGACCATCTTTGCTCTAATGAAAGCCAGATGTGCTGCATGATCCACTAATCCCACTCTTTCTCTCTTCATTTCTTCATCTTCCTCTCTCAAAGGAAATGCTCCAGGTTCTTGGCCCTGAAGGAAAATGCCTTACAAACCACCTCCAGATGGAAACACATGCATGCACACACAAGCACGCACACACACACGCGCACACACAGCAAAACTATCCTGTTTATGGCCAAACTCAGCATGATAAAGCTTTATGACAAATGAAGTTTAGCTCTTTGCTCTTTTTAGATTCTTTGCTGGTCAACAAAGAAGAGATATAAGACTATATATGGATGCTTTTTGGTTACTCTTCAGTTTAAAATTCTCCTGTTGACGTTTAAATGTTTACTTATATCTTCGGATGTAAAACTGCTTACTGTTTCCATCTTTCTTCAGTGGGTGGTGGATCATTCAGAGCTTTATGGATCTCCCTTCATCACATTTCATCTAAAAGCTCTTTCAAATCACAATTTAAAACATCTTTTCAGCAGATATTTTCACCCCTCCTCTGTCTAGTGTTGTAATGCATCTAAACATGTATGTTTTAACTTGAAACTTGTCTGTTGATGAACTTTTGCTTACTTTATTGTACAGCGACCTTGAGCTTGGGAAAGGTGCTTTATAAATAAAACATTATTATTATAATATAGTTTATAAACATCCAGAAAATCCATTTTAGTTGAAGGAAATCCAGCTCATGCAGTAAGTTGTTGGTCTTCATGCACAGCACAGAGCTGTCAAAGAGTTTCAGTGTTTTAAATGCTTTCACTGTGTAACATTAACAGAGAGGAGGTTGTGCTCCAGCTGGAGTTCATTACTGTGTGTGTCTGTGTGTTCTGTGTGTGTGTGTCTGTGTGTGTGTGTGTAGAAGTGTTTCTGTGCATTCCTGTGCCTGCGGTCTAACAGGAAACACATAAACGTTCACAGAGATGCCCACTGCTGCTGGACTTCACTTTCATATCAACTCAGTAATGTTTTCATCCTGCTGATCTCAAATATAAAACAATCATAATTCAGCAATCATTTAAAAAACCTCAACACTCATTTTGTTGGTAATCTTTTCTTTTATAAAGTCACTCTAACACTCCAATGTCCATCTAAAACTGTAAAACACACAAAGAGAACTTGTGTTGTATCTTTGTCTATGTTTTTAAATGACTCTCTCAAAATTTAGGCCAAAAAGTCCCATACCAAAAAAAAAAATTCTTTGGCCAAAAATAAGTTTTAAATATAAGCTAAATACATTTTAAAAGTTAAAGCTTAATTAAATATATTTTTTTAAATTTGAAAAAATATGTTTAGTTTTATCTTTCATATATTAACATATATTTCCAAATGTATTTTAGGGGCAACAAATACATGTCTAATTTTTACAACCCATATGGCAAAAATATATATTTTTCCCAGCCAAAATATTAAAGTTTGAATAAGCAGCTGAAAATATATTTAATTTTTAACCTTTTCAAACCTGTTGTTTACAAAGTTTTTCTTCCAATGCAACATGAATATAAATGCTTTAAATATATTTCAAAATTTAAAAAATGGTCCAAAAATATATTGGTGAAAATGCATTTTGTACACATATTTCAAAATATATTTCAGCACATATATTTTTTGGACATATTTGTATATTTTGAAATATATTTAAAATGATATTTTAAAAATATATATTTTTGCTGTATGGGATCCTTCCACATTATAAACATTAATGCATCTCAAAAGTCAAATATGTTTGTACAGACATCAGGATGAGTAAATGATTTCAATCTGGTGAATTACTTCAATGTTTCCTCACTGTTCATATTGGGCTGTAATATTTTTACTCTGATGTGAACTTTGTGTTGCTTGTGAAAATGAATCTTAAATCAGATGTGAGGTGATTTGTTTAATCTCATTAAAGACTCTGAATGTGATGTGATCTTCAGAACAACACATGCTCCCGGGTCTTTATTTACAGATTACATTCATAAATACAAACTCTCTCGTGAGGAAAACTGATATTTAGAGTTATGACATCATCATGAACACACGTGTGTCCGTGTGTGCGTGCGTGTGTGTGTTTTTGCGCACGCGTGTGTGTGGGTGCATGTGTGTGTGCGTG